>NC_091515.1:27264397-27564397 GCF_947461875.1 Haliaeetus albicilla | reverse complement strand
CCACCCCCACAGGGCATTTGCCACCATCCATGAGTCAGTATAGAGATAGAGCACTGGCCACTTCTCTCTTTCAGCAATGTCTAAAGCTAGCTGGATGGCTTTCACCTCTGCAAACTGACTTGATTCACCTTCTCCTTCAGCAGTTTCTGCAACTTGTTGTGTAGGACTCGGTACAGCAGCTTTCCACCTCCGATGCTTTCCCACAATGCGACAGGATCCGTCAGTGAACAGGGCATATTGCCTCTCATTTTCTGGCAGGTTATTATACAGCGGGGCCTCTTCAGCCCGTGTCACCTCCTCCTCTGGCGACATTCCAAAATCTTTGCCTTCTGGCCAGTCCGTGATCACTTCCACAATTCCTGGGCGACTGGGGTTTCCTATGCGAGCCCATTGTGTGATCAGTGCAATCCACTTACTCCACGTGGCGTCAGTCGCGTGATGTGTAGAGGAGACTCTCCCTTTGAACATCCAGCCCAGCACTGGCAGTCGGGGTGCTAAGAGGAGCTGTGTCTCAGTACCAACCACTTCTGAGGCAGCTCGAACTCCTTCATATGCTGCCAATATCTCTTTTTCAGTTGGAGTATAGCGAGCCTCGGATCCTCGGTATCCCCGACTCCAAAACCCCAGGGGTCGGCCTCGGGTCTCCCCAGGTGCTTTCTGCCAGAGGCTCCAGGTAGGGCCATTCTCCCCAGCTGCAGTATAGAGCACATTTTTAACATCTTGTCCTGTCCGGACTGGCCCAAGAGCTGCTGCATGAATACTCTCCCGTTTAATTTGGTCAAAGGCTTGTCATTGCTCAGGGCCCCATTTAAAATCGTTCTTCTTCCGGGTAACTTGGTAGAGAGGACTTAGAATTTGACTGTATTTTGGAATATGCATTCTCCAAAAGCCCACAACACCTAAGAAAGCCTGTGTTTCCTTTTTATTTGTCGGTGAGGACATAGCTGCTATTTTGTTGATCACGTCTGCAGGGATCTGACGACGTCCATCTTGCCATTTTACTCCTAAGAACTGGATCTTCTGTGCAGGTCCCTTGACCTTACTTTCTTTTATGGCAAAACCAGCCTTCAAAAGGATTTGGATTATTTTCTTCCCTTTCTCAAAAACTTCTTCTGCTGTGTTGCCCCATACGATGATGTCATCAATGTATTGCAGGTGCTCTGGAGCTTCCCCTTTTTCCAGTGCAGCCTGGATCAGTCCATGGCAAATAGTGGGGCTGTGTTTCCACCCCTGGGGCAGTCGATTCCAGGTGTACTGGATGCCCCTCCAAGTGAAAGTAAACTGTGGCCTGCACTCCGCTGCCAAAGGAATGGAGAAAAATGCATTAGCAATGTCAGTTGTGGCATACCACTTAGCTGTCTTTGATTCCAGTTCATGTTGAAGCTCTAACATATCTGGCACAGCAGCGCTCAGCGGTGGCGTGACTTCATTCAGCCCCCGATAATCTACTGTTAGTCTCCATTCCCCATTAGATTTCCGCATGGGCCATATGGGACTATTAAAGGGTGAGTGAGTCTTGCTGATCACTCCTTGGCTCTCCAATTGGCAAATCAGCTTATGGATGGGGATCAGGGAGTCTCGGTTGGTGCGATATTGCCGCCGGTGCACCACCATGGTAGCAATTGGCACCTGTTGTTCTTCAACCTTCAGCAACCCCACAACCGAAGGGTCTTGGGAGAGACCAGGCAGGGTAGACAGCTGTTCAATCTCCTCCGTCTCCAAGGCAGCTACACCAAAGGCCCAACGGTACCCTTTTGGGTCCTTGAAATACCCCCTCCTGAGATAATCTATACCAAGGATGCACGGGGCCTCTGGGCCAGTCACAATGGGGTGCTTCTGCCACTCATTCCCAGTTAGACTCATTTCAGCTTCCAATACGGTTAGCTCTTGGGATCCCCCTGTCACACCAGAGATACAGATGGGTTCTGCCCCTTTATAACTTGATGGCATTAGGGTGCATTGTGCACCAGTGCCTACTAGAGCCTTATATTCCTGTGGGTCTGATGTGCCAGGCCATTGAATCCACACTGTCCAGTAGATTCGGTTGTCCCTCTCCTCCACCTGGCTGGAGGCAGGGCCCCTCTAATCCTAATCCTGGTTAGAGTATCCATTACTCACTTTTTGCAAATGTGAATCAGAAGTCCCTTCAAGAGGATCAGAAATGAGATCAGCCCATCTACTGCGTCTGGGGGACTGCTCACGGGAAACTGGAGCAGCAGTTTTCCAAGAAGAATCCTCTTTTCTGCTTGCTTTTTCTCGCAAGTCCCGTACCCGTGCATCCAGGACTGAGGTAGGTTCTCCATCCCACTTCCTCATGTCCTCTCCATGGTCATGCAGGTAAAACCATAGGTTAGCCTGTTGCGTGTACTTTCTCTCTCCTCTCTCTTGGGCAGAGGAATGCTTACTCCCAATAACTGCGATGCGGGCCTGTACAGGTGAGGAGGAGGGCATATCCGCTTTGAATTGCTGGAACTCTCAGGACAATTCCTCTACAGCCGAGACACAGGCCCATAGGGAGGAAGAGAGACTTCCTTCGTATTGCCAGAGTTGGACAGCCAATTCATCCACCGTTTGTTCATAGCCTTCTTTCCAGGACATTACTGCCAATGAGTTGGCATAGGTTGGTGGTGCACTTTGTAGAAACTTCCGCCACATCGGTTGTGTGCATTGGACTTCATCTGGATCTGTGGGTGACTGCGCATTTTCCGGATCATTATAAATCACCTCCAGCACGGCTAATTCCCTCAGATATTGGATACCTCTCTCCATGGTGGTCCACTTGCCTTGGTGACATGTAACTTCATCCTTGAAGGGGTATCTTTCCTTCACACCTAACAGAAGTCGCCTCCAGAGGCTGAGGACTTGTGTTTTTCTCCGAATCACCTTGTCGATGCCCCCTTCCCTAGACAGGGATGCCAGCTGCTTGGCTTTCTTACCCTCTAATTCCACACTACTGTCCCCATTATCCCAGCATCGGAGTAACCAGGTCACAATGTGCTCACCTGGGTGGCGGCTAAAATCTTTTCTCATGTCACGCATCTCAGGGATAGAGATCGGGTAATTATTTCAGGTTCTGCCTCTTCCTCCTGTTCTCGCGATGACCCTGGTTCATCTTCATCTCTCACTAAGCGAACTGATTTCTTTGTGTGTTTCTTTTTCTGCACAGGGGCAACTGATAGTGGCACAGGTTGGTTCTCTGCTTTAGCTGCAGTATCTGTCACCGGAGTAGGGGTAGCCACGGTACCTGTTGTCAGGGTAGGGGCAGCCATGGTGCTTGTTGTCGGGGTTTGGGTAGCCATGGTGCCTGTTGTCCTGTTTTCCATCTTTTCCCCCTTTTCCCCCTGAGGGTGCTGCCTAATATCAGGCAGTGTTTGGTAGATACTGGCCAGGACCCAGCACAGTGTAGTGAGTTGTGTGTCTTTGGAATAGCCACAGCATTTTCCTTTCAAATATTCTACCACTTCATGAGGGTTCTGTAGTTGTTCGGGAGTGAACTTCCAAGCCACTGGAGGTGAGAAGTTCTCTAGATACCTGCCCATATCCTCCCACATGCCGTGCCACCCATGAATATCCAGCTTTGGGGCAGATCTCTGGGTGGTACTCTTAAAGAGCCTTTTTGTAGCCCTAAACAAGACCTGAAACACATTCAGGAGGCATAGCACTAACAGCACACTGGCTTGCGCATCCCAAGGATGTTAAAAATTCTCGAAAGCTGTTGTAATTAGCCGGAAGGAGAGAAGGGAGGCGAACGGACGGGGGGAAGTATCCCCCCTCTGACTTCCCCATGGATTGGGTGCGATTACCAATAAATTCTGATAGAAGGTGCCCGAAGTATGGAAATGATATCACTGCTGCATACAGATACCAGCTTAACCTCATGACCAGTGATGTAATCATTTCACAAGTCGACATTGCCCAGTACAGCAAAATGATAATCCCAATCACTCTCCCAGAGGTGAGAAACGCAACTACAGGCAATACATAGAGCATATAAGAATTTACAAAACGCCACCATGTAAACAAATGAATCAACATTGTGACTAACATCTATTTATCTAGTATAAGAAATGCGTATGACAAATTTGTTTCAACACACTCTGGCCAGATCTGTCGTTATCTCAACCCTTCGTGCCCCACATTGGGCGCCAAAAAAGGACTGTCGTGGTTTCAGCCTAGCCGGTAACAAAGGACCACGCAGTTGCTTGCTCACTCCTCCCGCCCCCCTCCGGTAGGATGAGGAGGAGAATCAGGAAGGAGAAAAAAAAACCCAAACCTGGAACCTCGAGGGTTGAGATAAAGGCAGTTTACTGGGACAACACAAAAAAAGGTTACAACAACAACAGTACTAATGAAAGAGTATACAAAACGAGTGATGCACAGTGCAACTGCTCACCACCCGGAAGCCGATGCTCCGCCACTTCCCCCACTGAAAGTCGAGAGAGCACCCCCAGCCCGCTCCCCATTTATATACTGAGCATGATGTCACATGGTATGGAATAGCTCCTTGGCTAGTTCAGGTCAGCTGTCCTGGCTATGCCCCCCACCTCCCAGGTTCCTGTGAAAATTAACTCTATCCCAGCTGAACCCAGGACAGATTTCTTGTCAGATTCCATGATGTACTGTCCCAGGCCAGATTATTATTTTTTTTAACTTGAGAACACACTAAGCTAATGCAGTCTGTTTCCTCAGTCATAAAACCACACAGATATGTAGAGCTAGCTGTAGACATACTGAACAAGACCGACACATTTTCAGAAGTTTCCGTTACTATTGGTTTATATTTAAAATGGATAAAGCGTAAAGTCTAGAAAGGTTCACGGCAAGGAGAAACTGGAAAACAGTAGTACTGTGTGGAAAAGGCACTTACTTGTCCTCCATAATTCAATTTGCTTCTGTTTCTGGTGGACACCCCCCATCTGAAGTAGGTAAGGCCTCAGTTAGACAGCCTGACACTAAAAGATTCCTTTTCACAAATTCAGGGGAACTCCATGTGGATTCACAGATTTGTCTGAGCATGTCAAACTGCTGGATTCAGACCTTATATATATTAGCAGGAGTTGACAGTCTGTAGTGGGATTGGATAACACAGGACTTCAAACAATCTGGTTTAGGTAATAATCTTGGGAATGTTGCCTGTAGTAACCTACTTGGGGCATTCAGCTTGTTTCTTAAATTCATGGTATTTTTTCAAAATCTGTTGCTGGTCATTCTTATGTCTTAATGATATTTCTTATACTTTGGAGTAGAAGTTTAATGTACAAACTGTTTAAGATGAAATACAATGGCAAAACTAAAAAAAAAAGCTAATTCCTTTTAATGCTTCAAAAAGGCATTATTTCAGTCTCCTTTTGCAACTGAAACTGTGTTGTGCTCAAATAACAGATAAGCCAAAAGTGTGTTTTAGAAAGTTTGTTTGGATATAATAATGTAATCCCCACTATTAATCAGGCATTGCTGAATGCATATACAATAGAAGTATCTCTAGCCATATGAATTTTCTAAACTCCTAATTAGAATAAATGGTGATTGTCACTGAAATAGGTATTTCTTATGTACAGAATTTGGAGTGCTGCTTAAAAATCATTCACTTCAACAAGACCACTTGCATCAGTTTAATATTGGAAGAACGTTTTTTTTCAAGCAAAATTAAAATGTTAGGTTTAAAATGGTGTATATATATGCAGGGCTTATGTGAAGGGCATATGCAGGGAAAGCTGAGTTTCCAGTGTTTATCAAATCACTTGGCTAGCTGCAGCAACTGACTACATGCGTATTCTGATTACCTGGTGGCAGGTGTGAGTTAAAATTTATTTGCAGTTCCTCAACTAAATGTTATTAAAATATCCTTTTCTTAAACCTCCATAGTGTTTGGGTAGATGACATCATGTTGACTAGGCATAGGAAAAATTGGTGATACTCTCCTAGCTTTTTTAACTGCTGGTACCTGAAGGAACTGTGATGATAGTTTGCAGATATTCATAATAGTTTTTGCTTATTTTATATGCAATTTGTTTAGAGAATTAATGCTGCAATTTAGAGCTTGATGATGGTGATGAAAGGGTCGAGTGCTTATGGGTAAGAATCAGGGGAAAGGCCAACAAGGCAGACCACCCAACCAGGATGAAGAGACAGATGAAATATTCTATAAGCAGCTGGGAGAAGTTTCATGATTGCTAGCCCTTGTTCTCATGGGGGAATTCAACTTACTAGATGTCTGCTGGAAAAACAATACAGTGGAGAGGAAACAGTCTAGGAGGCTCCTGGCATGTGTGGAAGATAACTTCCTGGCACAGTTGGCGAGTGAGCCAACTAGTGAAGGGGCCCTGCTGGACCTGTTTGTGAACAGAGAAGGACTTGTGGGTGATGTGATGGTTGGAGGCCATCTTGGGCACAGTGCTCATGAAATGATAGAGTTATAGAGTTTTTAATTCTTGGAGAAGTAAGGAATGTGGTTAGCAGAAGTGCTACCTTGGACTTCTGGAGGGCAGACTTTGGCCTGTTTAGGGGCCTGGTTGATAGAGTTCCTTGGGAGGCAGTCCTGAAGGGCAAAGGAGTCCAGGAAAGGTGGATATTCTTCAAGAAGGAAATCTTAAAGGTGCAGGAGCAGGCCATCCCCATGTGCCAAAAGACAAGCCACCAGGGAAGAAGACTGGCCTGGCTGAACAGAGAGCTTTGGCTGGAACTCAGGAGAAAAAAAAAAAAAAAAAGAGTTTATGACCTTTGGAAGAAGGGGCAGGCAACTCAGGAGGACTACAAAGATGTTGTGAGGTTATGCAGGGAGAAAATTAGAAGGGCCAAAGCCCAACTAGAACTTAATCTGGCTACTGTGGTAAAAGACAATAAAAAATGTTTCTATAAATACATTAGCAACAAAAGGAGGGCTAAGGAGAATCTCCATCCTTTATTGGATGCGAGGGGAAACATAGTGACAAAGGATGAGGAAAAGGCTGAGGTACTTAATGCCTTCTTTGCCTCAGTCTTTAATACTAAGACCAGTTGTTCTTGGGGTACTCAGCCTCCTGAGCTGGAAGACAGAAACAGGGAGCAGAATGAAGCCCCGTATGATAATCCAAGGGGAAATGGTTAGTGACCTGCTACACCATTTAGACACACACAAGTCTATGGGGCTGGATGGGATCCACCCAAGGGTATTAAGGGAGCTGGCAGAAGTGCTCACCAAGCCACTTTCAATCATTTATCAGCAATCCTGGTCAACAGGGGAGGTCCCAGTTGACTGGAAGTTAGCAAATGTGATGCCCATCTACAAGAAGGGCCAGAAGGAGGATCTGGGGAACTACAGGTCTGTCAGCCTGACCTCAGTGCCAGGGAAGGTTATGGAGCAGATCATCATGAGTGCCATCATGTGGCATGTACAGGACAACCAGGTGATCAGGCCCAATCAGCATGGGTTCATGAAAGGCAGGTCCTGCCTGGCTAACCTGATCTCCTTCTATGACCAGGTGACCTGCTTAGGTGGATGAGGGAAAGGCTGTGGATGTTGTCTACCTGGACTTTAGTAAGGCCTTTTGACACTGTTTTCCACAGCATTCTCCTGGAGAAACTGGCTGCTCATGGCTTGGATGGGTGTACTCTTCGCTGGGTAAAAAACTGGCTGGATGGCCAGGCCCAAAATGTTGTGGTGAATGGAGTTAAATCCAGTTGGCAGCTGGTCACAAGTGGTGTTCCCCAGGGCTCAGTATTGGGGCCAGTTCTGTTTAATAACTTCATCAGTGATCTGGACGAGGGGATCAAGTGCACCCTCAGTAAGTTTGTGGATGACACCAAGTTGGGAGGGAGGGTTGATCTGCTCGAGGGTAGGAAGGCCCTACAGAGGGATCTGGACAGGCTAGATCGATGGGCTGAGGCCAATTGTATGAAGTTCAACAAGGCCAAGTGCCGGGTCCTGCACTTGGGTCACAACAACCCCATGCAGCGCTACAGGCTTGGGGAAGAGTGGCTGGAAAGCTGCCTGGCAGAAAAAGACCTGGGTGTGCTGGTTGACAGCTGGCTGAATATGAGCCAGCAGTGTGCCCAGGTGGCCAAGAAGGCCAATGGCATCCTGGCTTGTATCAGAAACAGTGTGGCTAGCAGGAGCAGGGAAGTGATCATCCCCCAGTACTTGGCACTGGTGAGGCCGCACCTTGAGTACTGTGTTCAGTTTTGGGCCCCTCACTACAAGAAAGACATTGAGGTGCTTGAATGTGTCCAAAGACGTTTTAATTGCTGAAGGTTCAGGAGATTGCATAGTTGGCCTGAAATCTCCCCTTTCTTCTGCAAACCACTCCCTGTTTGGAAGAAGCTGAGTTCACAAATGTGAAAGTTATGAGAATAGAATATCTAGTATTCTGCATTGCAGTATGAGGGGGGAAAAAACAAGTTCACTTGTTCTGGAGAATGAGGTCTAGTACACAGTCTGCAACAACTCGGATTTGCCAAAGATTTGCGGCAAGACCTTTTAAGGAATAAATGCTTTGTAGTTAGTGTAGCTGGAGTTAATAATTTGATTTTAATAACTAGCTCAGTTTTGGAATTAAGCATCTGGATGTAAAATGCTGAATGGTTTCCCTGAATATATTTTCTAGAATTAATCCCTCATGCAGTTTTTCTTTGATGCAGTATGTGGCATTAAGCATCTACTGGTATGGCATCACGGAGGGATATTGGGCTCACCCTTTGATCAAGGCCATTTTGGCTTGGCATCACTTTTAATGGATAGGAATCACATACTTTTGTAACATCTTTGTGAACAGATTGTTTGTCATATACCAAGAATATATCTTGCTTTCTTACCACATCTACCAAAAACAATAGGAAAGAACTCCAGAAATAGGGCAATGATATTTTAATTCTTTTCTCATTGTGTTGCTTATAGGCACTTACTCCTGCTCCCACTAAAGTCAGTGGAGAGCTGGCTCATGCATTGTTTTCTGTGTTGGCTTATAGTTGTGGATTTCTTCACAGAAATAAATGATAATGAAATGTTATTTAAAATTAAGCTTTTTAATAGGAGTTTTATATTGTCTTTTGCAAGTTTTTATTTTCTTCTTTTCTCCTTTAAGCATGGAGTCATTGCTACAGAAGATGAAGAGTATTTTATTGAGCCTTTAAGGAATATAACAAAAAAATCCAGTAACTTTAATTATGAGAATGGTCATCCTCATGTTATATACAAAAAGTCTACCATGCACCAGCAACATCTTTATGATCATGGTCACTGTGGAGTCTCAGGTAAATGAGTATGAGTGTCATTCCTTTTAAAAAATTATAACTTAAGACTTATTTTAAATTATCTTTCTTGGTTCACATGTAAGGTACAGTGGAGAATGTACCAGTAGGAATCATCCTTTTAGGTGATGTAGTGACTACTGTTGAAAAGTAGTTTTTGCTTTTTTTCAGATTTAGATCAAGAGTGTAGTGTCTTTTGAAAACTAAGATGCTGAGAGTAAGTCTTGTTTTATTCCTGTGTTGTGTACAGTGATAATGATGAGCACAGGCTTCCTCAAAATGTGCTATAAATGTACTTTGTACCCCGACTGGAAGGTGTGATTGAGTGACTAAGTATTACAGCTCAATGTTTAGCAAGTGTTCCATCTCATTTGAGGAAACTTGATGTGTAATAAATGTGTTAGTATTAGGATTAGTAATATTTGTAACTGAAGTCCACATCTTTCTCATTTATGGAGGTTTATGTTTTTTTGGTTTAGTGGGCTTTTGGTTTTTATGGCTTTTGGTTTAGTGGGTTAACATTTTTCCATGATAGTTGAGTATGTGATTTACAGGTGCCTTACAGGAAGGATTATATAGTTTTGATTGAGACATTTTCCTTGTAAAGCAGTTTTTACTTGAAATTTGTTTTTGTGGAAGTTCTCTTTGACATGGTTTTCACTTGCTTAAACTGAAGCTGAAAACCAATTTCTTGAAGACAACTTGGAGTAAATCTGACATTTTAGAGCACTAAAATAATATGGTTTTATGTAATGGAAAAATGTTTTAACCTTGTCACTTGTTTATGTTTCAGAAATATCTTGTTCTTAAAAGTTCAGTCCTGGACAGTTGTATTCCATAAGATTCAGTGCACAGGACAGGCTGACAAATACTAATCTTAAAATAAAACAATACCACTGTTCATTGATGTAACTTATTTCAGCTTCTTTTGGAGGTTGTAACTTTTACTGGCACCAGCTGACTAAAGTTACAGTGCAGACTGTCTACAAAAGCCTATACTTGGGAGACTGTTTTTCCCGAGTGGTTCAGTTAACTGTGTTACTTGTAGTGAATGTCAAACTTTATGTATGTAAGTTTGGAAGTGTTATTCCATCTATGTGCTTCTAATGATTGCAAAACAAGTCTCCTAACTATTACTGCCTGCTAACTGATTGTAAAGTAAGAGTACTAATGTATGTGGATGTTCCAATTTATGCATTTTATGACAGACATCTGCGAAGCATCCATCTTTTTCTTTCATTTTGTAGGGAATGCTGTCACTTAAGCCTCTTGAAATAAGTAGAAGAATCACGAAATGTAGGACAGTGTTATTTTTACCATTATGATATTACTAGAAAAAGAAGATGTATTGGTCTCTGTCAGATGTTATCTTTTAGATTAATGCTTAGGAAGTCACCCTCCTCCAAGTGAGGATGAAGCAGTGGCAGCTAGTTTGATCATGTTGCATCCAACTGTTCTCGTGGTATCTGTTGTATGGATCATAGATCGATCAGAGCTATACATCTTGACTGTATTTTTTGTGAAACATGCAGTAATCTTTAGTGTTAATTTCTTTGCATGTTTGATGCTGCCTTTATTCTTGGAAGCTCCTGTGCACTTCCTGAGCTTTCGCATCTGTTGCATCCTGAAGTCCTTAATTATTGAAATACAAAAGCACTATTTCTTACAAACCTGAGATTATTCTCATGCTCATTCATCTCAGTTTCTCCTTTTTCTGTTGTTCTGTGTACTACTTCTACTCTATAAAAATTTCTGAAAAACTTTGCTCTCCCCCAAAACTTCAAGGTCTTACTTTTTCAGATGATGTGCTATTTTAATGCTCTCTTCCTGGGTACCAAAACCTTTTAAACTCTTTCTCTGAGCACTGTTTCAGCTTTATCCCAAAGTGACATGGCATCCAAAGCATCCCCAGAATATCTAAGAAGTAAAATCAAATATTAATTTTCAGTTCCTCAGTTTTTAGACCCTAGGACTAAAGTCAGGTTTGCAGTAATAACTTTTTGCTAGTAGAATGAATCTTTGGGGCATTTGACTGTTTTTGGAAGTTTTGAACACTCCAGTTTTGTGGTTGTCATTTATTTATTTTTAAAAGTCTAAATGCAGTTGTAATAAAACTGTAACTGCATTTTTGCGAGTATATAATTTACTTCATCTGGGAGACCTTTTTTTTTTTTTTAGCTCTACCTTCAGAACATTTTTGCCAGTACATCATACTGGGAGGAATCTGCTTGTGTAGCTGTGCCACTATTCACAGTCTGGCAAGTTTCCCCTACTATAATCTAGACCAAAGTTTATCACGTACTTGTTCTGTATCAGGGGAAGTGGTCAGGATTTTTAAAGTGTTGATAGAGACAAGGGGAGTGTTATTTCTGTCATTTCTGAGAAAAATGGCAATAACTGACAGTGGGGTAGGGAGTTTGGAGAAAGGATGATCAGAATTGGTTGGTATGAGCAAGTGATGGACTACTGCACAGTTGATAGAAGAATTACAGTGGCAAATACAAGAGGAGAATTGGAGAGGCAGAGACAAAAATATTTCCTGATTTGACAGATAGTTTAGGTTCAGATAAGGATATGGGATAGAATTGTGGCTGGTTTTCATAACATAAATTAGATTTTTAGGCAGCTAAACATAAGAATATTTTAAAAATAAATAATGTTAAAATTAATAGTTTGTGTATATATTGTCATCAAGTTTACTATGTTTTATGAAATATAGCTGAATATATAGGCCTTGCTAAGAAGTTGAGTACCTTCAAATTCCAATTACTTCAGTGGGATTCAAGGCCACTGGGTTATCCTGCAGAATGCTTTGTGGGATCAGCCTCTAGAAGAGTTAGATTTTATTCATTTATATTCCATGCAAAACAGTAACAACATTGTCATGGTTTAACCCCAGCTGGCAACTAAGCACCGCACAGCTGCTTGCTCACTCCCCCTCTGGTGGGATGGGGGAGAGAATCAGAAGAGTGAAAAGAAAACTCATGGGTTGAGATAAAGACAGTTTAATAGGTAAAGCAAAAGCTGCGCACACAAGCAAAGCAAAACAAGGAATTCATTCACCACTTCCCATCAGCAGGCAGGGGTTCAGCCATCTCCAGGAAAGCAGGGCTCCATCATGCATAACAGTTACTTGGGAAGACAAATGCCATAACTCTAAATGTCCCCCCCTTCCTCCTTCTTCCCCCAGCTTTATATGCTGAGCATGACATCATATGATATGGAATATCCCTTTGGTCAGTTGGGGTCAGCTGTCCCAGCTGTGTCCCCTCCCAACTTGTGCACCCCCAGCCTACTCACTGGTGGGGTGATGTGAGATGCAGAAAAGGCCTTGACTCTGTGTAATAAGACTCAGCAATAAGGAAAACATCTGTGCATTATCAACACTGTTTCCAGCCCAAATCCAAAACATAGCCCCATACTAGCTACTGTGAAGAAAATTAACTGTATCCCAGCCAAAACCAGCACAAGCATCGAGGTGGCTTTCTAAAGAAAGGATGTCTCTAAGCTATAGAGTAGGCAGGTATAACTGGGATGCCAAATGGAATTTGGTTTATAGCTTATAATTCTAATATTAAAGTAAATATTTAGAGATGGCATGTTAAAATCCTCCATTTTGCCACAAATTTCTTATATTATGGATTGCTTTCTGTGGTTTGACTGCATAGTTTATTGAAATGCTTGTTTTGCCTTGTCATGGTTTAAGCCCAGCTGGTAACAAAGCACCACAAAGCCACTCACTCACTCCTTTCCCACCCCCCCAGCCCTGGTGGGATGAGGAGGAGAAAATATAAAAGAAAAGCTCGTGGGTCAAGACAAGGATGGGGAGGGATCACTCACCACTTATGGTCACAGGCAAAAGACAGGCTCAACTTGGGGGGAAAAAACAAAATCAATTTAACTTACTACCAATCAAATCAAAACAAGGATATTAGGAAGTAAAACCAAACCTTAGAACACCTTCCCCCCACCCCTTCCTTCCCGGCTCAGCTCAACTCCACTCCTGGCGCTCTCTACCTCCTCCCCCCAGCGGTGCAGGGGGACAGGGAATGGGGGTTGCAGTCAGTACATGCATTGTCTCTGCCACCCCTTCTTCCTCAGGGGGAGGACTCCTCACACTTCCCCTGCTCCAGCGTGGGGTCCCTCCCATGGGAGACAGTCCTTCACAAACTTCCCTGGCATGGGTCCTTTTCGCTGGCCAATCTTCATGCACAGGCTGCTCCAGTGCTGGCTTTCCCATGGAGTCACGGCCATCTTCGGGGGCATCCAACTGCTGTGGAATGGGGTCCTCCATGGGCTGCAAGTGGGCATCTGCTGCCCTGCTCACCTCCATGGGCTGGGGGGGCATCACCTCCTCCGGCACACCTCCTCCCCCTCCTTCTTCACTGACCTTGGTATCTGCATAGGTGTTTCTCTCGCATTCCAATTTTCTCCCCCCCTGCAGGTTTCCCCTTAAATATGTTATCCCAGAGGTGCTACAACATTGGGTTGGTCTTAGCCAGAGGCGAGGTCTGACTTGGAGCCACTCCGTAGCCCCTCCCCTGCTACCAAAACCCTGCCACACAAACCCAAAACCTGCCTGATGCCTAATAGCATGCACTACATTAAGATTGCAAAATAATTTTTATTATGATCCATTATTTTTGCGTTTGCACCATTTTAAGAAATATGCTTTTATACTGAAAAGCTGTATGCTTGTATTTGTGCCTAAAGTTGAATTTCTGTGTTGTTGGAAAGTAGGAATAAAACTTCTTTACCTGCTTTGGAGTTGCAAGAATTTAAAAAGCAACCCTCTGAAAACAAAAAAACCCCTACCATTGTTACAAATATATGGACTATGCTTGGATAGGATTGGGAATCAACAAAAATTGACATATGAAAGCTGCAAAGTGGCAGATTATTTAGGGATGGCTCTACTACACGCTGCCTCGTGTAGTGGTTTTACTTGTGCCAGACTTTACAGTCAGTGTATTCTAAAATAAAAAAATGCTTGTATATACATTAAATGATGTTGTTAATAGTAAGAAAAAGCAGCACATAGTCCGCTTTAAAATATTCTCACAGTTGCATCCTACATAAGTAGTTTTCTGTTGCATTTTGAGGTCTTTTTCTATTTGTGTTTGTGTGCTCTCCTGTCTCTCTTCACCTTCCATCCCTACCTAGGATCTTTAGAGGACTGACTTAGGAAAACTTGGGTACCATAGTTGTGAACTCCATGTCTATACACATTTGGATTTCTTTTCAGTTGCCATTTAAAACCTATTTTCCTGCTTTTTGTAATTGTTACTTTGGGGTTAATTGCAGTGTTTGTCTGACATTTTTTTCATTGTTGCATTCTTTTACTTTTTTCTGATAGCTATGTTCAATGTTAATGCATGTTTATGGGTTTTTTAAGTCTAGGAATATGGTGGGAAAATGAAATAAAAATAGTTCTGTGGCAAGTTAAATATATTGCAAACTTTTATTGACATGTTTTAGCTTTTTAAAGGAAATTGTCAGCATTATTTAGTGTTTTTAAAGTAAAACAGCATAAGCATTGATAGGTCCTGGAGTGTGAGCCTAAGTACTCAGGATTGTTTTCAACTTTCCCGTTTCTTTGAGACCAGCTGAAGCCTAAGCTTCTCATCTGATAAGAAAAGGAGAAATATTTGTTTTTGTGAAGTCTTCTGAGACCTTTGTTTGAAAGACACTATCAAGATGAGTCCAAAAGAATCTTATCTTTTTTTTCTCTGAAAGTTTTCTGCATGATCTCATCAGTTTTCAAATGTTTAGAATAGATTTGCATATTTGAGTGAAAAATTATGAATGAATGTTGAAGCAGTGTTGCATTTCCAAAGTACTTTTAGCACTCTAAGAGCATCAGAAACCCTCAGACATCATCATTTGGTATTTGGCAATGAACAGCAGATTTTTAAAAATTTTACTAAAGAAGTTGTCAGAGAAAATTCCAGACATTCCTAAATCACTACACGAGATGAAAATCTTTGAGCAATTAAAGCAAATTTGAATTTCCTAGAAAAGAGATGAAAAACAGGAAAAAGCTTGGTATTGATTATAGAATCTTCAACAGGCTTTAATACTTGGTACTGTTTTTTAGAATGGATGTAATCTTATACCTATTGCGGAATGAGGATTATTTCATTACTGGCATTTTGTCAACTACCAGGTTTATTTTCATTTTTCAAATTTTTGAAAATATTTACCTTTTAAAGCCACTACTGTGGACTCAGCAATTATGAAACACTGCAACAGTGGGAATGTAGAAGCTTTGTATTCCTGGTTTTGACCTGAACATACATTCTTTGTGATGTAGTTATTGCCCTTTGAAAATAGTGAGTTTAGTTGAATTGCATAAAGCATTGTTTTTTCACAGAAGGTACTGGTCCTATCTCAACTCGTCCTTAGCTGAACCTGTTCTAGTAGAGGTAAGGATGCATCTCAGGAATGGCTCACTTGAGCAGTCCTATTCAGTCAATTATAAATGTATCTAACTGTTAATGTTCTTATGTTCATTTGTAACTAGCAAGAATACCTTAAAAATTTTGAAATCCTACTTAAGTAAAGCCAGCCTAATTATATACATCAATAAACTTAAGATTGAGATCTGTGTGGGCCTTTGTGGAAAAGGGATACTTAATACATACAAAAATATCAATTTTGCAGGGAAGAGTAGGTTCAATTTTGCCCCGAGGGCAGGAATTCAAATTTAAAATAGGTTTGTAGTGTTTGTTTTGCTGATAATTACAGCTGTTTGATTTTTTTAATAATATGTTGCATGCAAAGAATATTTTTTCTATATGTTTTGTGAAACAAGTACAAGAATCAACATATTTGAATTAAAATTAGTGTTAAAAATAACTGTAGAAATTATCCCATGTCAGGCCACTTTAAACTTCCTGTTATAGTTAATTCATGAGGTGGATAAAAATATAATCTGATAGCTTTCTGAAAAGTAATTTATTTGGCTCAAAAACTATTAGGCATGTAAGCATAACTGATTAATAATTACAGAGTTTTACAGGAGGGAAAAAGCTTTTTTGGTGCCTTATCAGCATGTTTAATTCCTTAGTATATTTTGATACCTTTACTTTAATTTTGAATTTTTGATTTCCAGTTTGTTTTTTTCTCAAATATTATAGCTGTCTTCCTATCCTTAAAATTCTAAAATGTGCTTGTAGTTAACTATAACTAATCTTTAGTATTAACATAGATGTGCAGAATCAGATCTGTTAAGAGAAGATGATAATTTATTATCCCAAGTCCGGTTAAGGAGAGTTGAGAATATTAGAACTTATATAAGGTATTTTAAAATAAAATGTAGACAATAAATTTAATTTTCCTTTGCCTCAAGAAAGACTACTTTTTAGAAGCTTGAAGATGGTAATATCAACATAAACCAGCTGCATTTGAATGAGTTTTACTAGTGACCCCTCTGAGGTGTTTAATTTTTTTGGTTCCTAGAAGACTTCACAAGAAGTGGTAAACCTTGGTGGATGAGTGATGCATCTGCTTTTCCAACTTCACTTCCAGTCAATGACACGTTCAGTATTCATAGTCGACAGAAGAGATCAGTGAGCCTTGAACGGTTTGTGGAAACGCTGGTAGTAGCAGACAAAATGATGGTGGGATACCATGGTCGCAAAGACATTGAGCACTACGTTTTGAGTGTAATGAATATTGTAAGTTTCATCCCTCTCTGTGTTCATATCAATATGCATGTTCTGAAATGATAAAGCAACTGTGAAGTATTTCTTTATTGGCATGAATAATGCCTTAAAATATGTATCAGCTTGCAGGAATTAATAGTTGAAATATGGCAAATGTTAGCATTGTGGGAAAAATGCAGTACTGTTTCTGTCAAGAAATACACTGTGATCGCTTTTAAATTGTTTGTCTTTGATTTTACATTCATATCATTACATTTAGGTTATACAGTTTTATTCTGTTTAAGTCGACTGTCTAAATGCTTCTTATGCTGGATGGATTATGAAACAAGGTATATATTAATGGTTTTGACTGTAAAGTATGACTGAAGAAGTTTAATTTTTACTGAATGGTCATTTGTTGGTCCAAAAATAACTCTTATTCATGTGATAATGATAATTAACATTATGAAATTACATTGAACAGGAAAATAGGTTAATTTTTAACCATTTAGGAAATAAGTCATGTTTCTTGTCTGACTTTGTGCCTTTTCTTATTTTCTGGAGGTCAGGTTGCCAAACTTTATCGTGATTCCAGTCTAGGAAACATTGTGAATATTATAGTGACACGTTTAATTGTCCTCACTGATGATCAGGTAAGAGCTGTTGCACTTAAGTTTTATATCCCTGAAACAAGTTACGCTATTGTGTAATATAGGTTTAATTTAATCGTTGCTTGAAATGGCTGCATCTGAGTACAAAACTTACCTTGTAATCTTTCACTACTTGAATCAAGATGAAACGGTTCAAAGGAATATTCCTCATGTATCATCTCAAAGATATCTGTTCTTTACTTCAGGCAAATATTAATACACCTTCGGGGATGTCGGTTTTATTTTTAGATCTATATTTTGATATTCTGTTTTGGTGGTTTTGGTTTTTTTTGTATTGACATAATCATTATTAAAGTTGGAGCAGAAAGAATGTCTGTTCAGCTGAACTTGGGGTCAGATTTTACAGAGATAAAATTTGACAAGAAGAGTTTATTCCTAGAAACCACTGCTGCTAATTATAGTCCCATTTTAGTCTTCAAAAGGCTTAACAACTGACCTTAGTAATTTGTTTGGAACATTTCTAGTATGCATGTTGTATTGCAGCCAAACTTGGAGATAAACCACCATGCAGACAAGTCCCTCGATAGCTTCTGTAAGTGGCAGAAATCCATTCTCTCCCACCAAAGTGATGGAAACACCATTCCAGAAAATGGGATTGCCCACCATGATAATGCGGTTCTTATTACTAGGTATGGTCATTAAAAGTATTGTGTTTATTTTATTTCTGTAGCTTTCTTGTTCTTTTTATATATATATATATAAGCTAGTTTTAAAGTAATATAATTGGTAGGTAATCTTAAGAGGAGGAAAAATAATAGATGGCTTGTCTTAAATATATCAGGCTATTAAACTATAGATTAAGAATTTGGAAAAGTAAGACCTACACATTACTTCTGCTGTTATTTTCACTTCATAATTGCCAATGCAAAGTATTACAGTAGAACAGATGGATCCTGTTGAACATTTTATTTATACTTTTATAATTGAAAAGAATTTGTAAGATTATGGAGAATAAAAGTGTGGGAAATGTTTTGTTAACCATATATAATGTTTCTTATAAGAATTTCAAGCCAGAACCTCAACTACTTTAACAGTGTTTTCCTGCTGAAAGAATGGGTTCTTGCAGATTCAGGCAATGTGAGAATCTGCTTTGTAGCTGTTTTGATTTTATTATGCTTAGTTAAGATGAGAACTGTCAGTTTTAATAGATAGTTTCAAAGCCTGCATATGTGTACATTTGTTTGCTTCTATTTCACCCTTACTGTAATAGATTCAACAAAGCTTGTGCTGTAATCTTGCAAACCTGGTAAACGTATTGCTGTTTGTCCTCTGCAGTTACGGGTAGGCAACTGTACTTTATTAGGAGATCAGTTTCCCCGTTGTTTAAGAACAGTATTTATTCTTTTCTATTTTGTTTAAATAGCAGCAGGTGCAGCAGCACTAATTTGGATTAGGATCTTTGTATTATAACTTCTGCTTTCCAGGACAAATTCTATACTGCTCTGTATGTGACCTATTTGTGGAATCCATTATGTTCACTGCAGAAATTTTTAAAACACTGATTATAATAATTGATCTTTCCTGGAATTTTGCATAAAAGGTGTAATAGTAATGACCACCCATGTATTTGTTGCATTCATATTTCAAATATAATTGTTATGGGTGGTCATTAATACTACATATTAACAGTCAGAATGATCAAATGCTGAAGTGATTTAGAGAGCAGTTATAGTCCAGGAAGTTTAAAAAAAAAAAGTCTCTAATATTAAAAAAAAAAAAAATTGAATGAAATTCAAAATAAAATATAGTTACATTCTAAGATTTTGGTTTGGGTTTTTTTTTTTTCCTTCCCACAATGACCTTAGTTTATGCTCAATTTTTTGCATACAAGTAGTTCCTTCGCTAAGGCTGCTCATGTGAAATTAAATACATCCTTACAGTTGTGCTACACATCAAGCTTTTACAGGCATAATTTAGGCAGTGAGTGAAAAAGTATAATCCATAGGTGGTATGGGTGTGTCAGTTGAAGCTCCCCAATATGTATGTATAAGCTGCGTTGGCAATGCTACATTTTTTACTGTTATGGCTGAATAATTTGATGTTTTGTTAGTGTTATTCTGGCACAGTTGTTTATTTTCTTTCACTTTTGTGCTTTAATATATTTTTATTACTGAATATTCTGTACTGGTTTCCCTGTTCTGGTAGGATGTTCCCAGCATAGTTATGAACAGTTCTGTGTTCCAGATGAAGACTTAAGTCAATGTGAACTTGCAGGCATTTAACTGCAAAAGGAGCAAGTTTACAGAGAACATGAATAATACCTGTTGAAAATAGTTTTTCAGCAAGTAGTAGTAAATATTAAGGACTTACTTTATTCTTCATTATGGGGGCTTAGTATTTATATAAGTATGCTGCAGACTTTCTTTAGCACTTGTGTATACTATCTTTTGAAAAGGACATAAGACTTATAAAAATAACTTCCAAGTTTACTTTGAAGAAGTTTACGCTTTAAATTAACAAAGTGCCTCAATGTAGTATCAGCAGGCTAGTAATACCTTTATAAAATATTGCTGAACTTTTAAGTTCAGTTATATATGTTTTCACGATAGAATGATTGTATTCATTTATTTACTACAATAGTTGTAATTTCTAAAAATAATCCCAAATGCTACACTAATCAATTTGAATGGATCAATCAGGAGTTTACAGAAACCGCTAGCTATCTTGGCTCTTACTAATAAAATGTATCAGCATGTGTGAAAAATTTTTTTTTTTTGTTTGGGGGGGGTGGTGGAATGAGTAAAGAAAAATGTATATTAATATAAACATGTAAATACATGTGTCCTGGTTTCAGCTGGGATCAGTTAATTGTCTTCCTAGTAGCTGGTATAGTGCTATGTTTTGAGTTAGGTATGAGAAGAATGTTGATAACACTGATGTTTTCAGTTGTTGCTAAGTAATGTTTAGTCTAAAGTCAAGGATTTTTCAGCTTCTCATGCCCAACCAGCAAGAAGGCTGGAGGGGCACAAGAAGTTGGGAGGGGACAAAGCCAGGGCAGCTGACCCAAACTGGCCAATGGGGTATTCCATACCATGTGACATCATACCCAGTATATAAACTGGGGGGAGTTGGCTGGGGGGGGGCAGATCGCTGCTCAGGAACTAACTGGGCATCGGTTGGTAACTGGTGAGCAATTGCATTGTGCATCACTTGTCTTGTATATTCCAATTCTTTCATTATTATTATTGTCATATTATTATCATTATTATTATTATTTTCTTCCTTTCTGTCCTATTAAACTGTTCTTATCTCAATCCATGAGTTTTACTTTTTTTTTTTCCAATTCTCTCCCCCATCCCACTGGGTGTGGGGAAGTGAGTGAGTGGCTGTGTGGTGCTTAGTTGCTGGCTGGGGTTAAACCACAACAATACATTAATTTTAAATAATTCTAAATGACTTACTGAAATGGTAACATGCTTGTTTTCATTCTGTTTTGGATATCTCACCTGATGAACCAGAGTTAATGCATTATATGTAAAAGAGAAAAGTGTAGCTACTGTGCTTTAAACTGCTAAAGTTTTGGAGAGCTCTTTAGTAACCTCTTCTACCTGAAGGAATTTGAACCTATACTACCAAGTTTAAGATCATTTTTTAGCCACTGTGATAGTGTTTTGAAAGCAGTTTCCTGAATCTCTCCCACCAATGCTGCTCTGCTTTGTATGGGATAATTACATTTTTATTAGATTTGACACTGGAACCATTTTTGGTCACTGTGTGTGTTACTGTTTTATGGAAAGTAGGAAAGTTTCAGTTCACCATTATGAATAGTTCTGCATTGATCAAAACCAGATTTTTCAGTAATTGATTTATTAGAAAATATTACCTAGTCCTAGCTGAGTACTTTGCAACTATAACAATCTTTATCTGAAATGTGGGACAAAGTTGTTAAGAAAAGGAGTCATTATCTTCATCTGTTGAAATGAAGATGGCACCCCAGCTTTTCTTAGAAACAGATGGCTTTCCTCCATGATGCTTTCAAAGATGGCATGCTCTGATCTGGAAGAAAAACAAACCGGTATTATGGGTGCCGATTCCCTAGGGGTGTCTGCTTGACCAACATAGCATACAGCTGGTTTAGAGTACAGAAGTCTAAAACCATATAGCCTCACTAGCATGGAGGTGTGCCCAGGCTAATCTACTAAGTCCCATGGAGATGACATTACAATGCCTGCTAAGACACTGGTCTTTGGACAAGACCCTACCTATGTTCAGTGTGCCTGGTGTATGTACGGGCTTCTCCGTCATGGCCCTGCAGGCACCCTGTGGTCTGCAGATCGCTTATTTTACTAGGTGGGTAGGGGATTGCAGAAAATGTTTTAGCTGATAATAAAAAATAAGGCAGAAAAGAGACTGGTCCAAGTAAGAGCCTGATTCCCAATCTGTAGAGCAGAATCGTGGTGGTAGAAGTATGGTATTGCTTGCACAAATATGGTAACAAAAATAATGTGCATTTTCAACTCGCTGTGGTGACTATTAGGACTGGTTTAACTTCTTTAATGCTGCCAGATTTTATGCTATAGGCATAAAAAAGATAATTAGCAGGAACAGTTCCTGATGATGTTGTCAGCTGAAGCATCTTCCTTCAGTTTCAATGGTGAGCTTCTGAGCATCCCTGAAATTGGTGAGAATTAGATACCTTCTTGTGAAATGAACCCAAGGGTGGGTAATAGGCTTCATACAGGGTGCTTATTACAGAGTCTTGGGATATCGGGTGACTTTGTATAACATGAATAGCAATTACCCAGAACACTGATAATATTTTTGTGAGTGTTATTGTGCCTTTGCCTTCTTTTATTAATTTACTTCAGAACTTTTGTTCATATTTTCTGTGTCTTAAATCAAGTTAAGTGCTTAATGTTATTTCAAGATAAGACTGTGATTGAATTAAGGCTCTAAAACAATGAGAGCTGTTTTTTTTGTATAGAGTTCCCTCTTTGAAATTCCACCTAGACTTTTTCTGTTGGAGACCATCTTTAAGTCTCAGACTTTAATATTTTATCCTGTAATTGTCTAAATTGGATTCTTGGGGATGAGTGACAGTAAAATACTTAGATTTTATTTATGAAGTTGATTAATAATGTAATGCTGTTTCAACAGTGTCGTCTTTTTTCCATGAAGTGACTTTGACCCTAGATAAACCTAGTGGATCCTTAAAATTCTTTCATATTGAAAGGTTTTTTTGCTGCTTTTTTTTTTATGATTCACATATCTCAAGTCTTTTGATAGACAAAAATTAGTTTTTGTATTTGGTTCCTGTACTCCTGCATCACTAATATGATAACATCAGTTTTTAGCACAATTAAAGTTCTCCAATTTTTCATTTTAGGACTCACTGTAAGTTTTCAGAGTCTCTGTATATTCTCCCCTTGTGCATCCCACCCCCAACTTAGAAGTATCTATTTGACTTTTTGAAGTGAGTTCTTGCTTGTTTGCTGGGTTTGTGGATTTTTTGGCGTTTTGTAAGTGTGGTGTGGTATTGTGTTTTTGGTAGAAACTCTCTAAAAAAGATAGTCTCTACATAGTTTACCTTAAAAACACAAAAAGTTGGTGGTCCCATGTATGCTATGATAGTTATTTATTTTTGAAGAACACTTAACCCAGCTTCCCTTCCGTTTCAATCAGTTGCTTCCTTCTCTTGATCTTAAAGATCATAAAGTAGGGAAATTGTTAAAATGGTATGTCATGTTGGATTCCTGGCACTTTTAGATCATGAAATTCCTGAGCAATGGCTTGGTTAACTTGCAAGCATATACATTATTGTCGTGGTTTGACCCCAGCCAGCAACTAAGCACCATGCAGCCACTCACACCCCGCCACCCAGTAGGATGGGGGAGAGAATTGGGGGGGGGGGGAGGTAGAACTCATGGGTTGAGGTAAGAACAGTTTAATATGACAGAAAAGAAGAAACTAATAATGATGATGATAATAAAATGACAATAGTAATAAAAGGATTGGAATATGCAAGTGATACACAATACAATTGCTCACCACCAGTGGACCGATGCCCAGTTAGTTCCTGAGCGGCGATTCCCCTCAAGCCCCACTCCCCGCAGTTTATATACTAGATGTGATGTCACGTGGTATGGAATACCCCATTGGCCAGTTTGGTTCAGCTGTCCTGGCTGTCCCCTCCCAACTTCTCATGCCCTTCCAGCCTTCTAGCTGGCTGGGCATGAGAAGCTGAAAAATCCTTGATTTTAGACTAAACATTACTTAGCAACAACTGAGAATATCAGTCTTATCAACATTCTTCTCATACCAAACTGAAAAACATAGCACTGTACCAGCTACTAGGAAGACAGTTAACTCTATCCCAGCTGAAACCAGGACGCAGTCCTAAAAGGAAATGTGTTTTATGGGCACATTTGCCCTTTTGCGTGTCAGTTGCTTATAGGTTAGTAATATATTTTTATTCTGAAATAACAAGTAACAATTCCCCATCAGGTTCTGTACTAGTTAAGACATTTGGTAGTCATGTAGGGCCATCCAGGACTCTGCACATTCCTTTCCTCCTGCAGGTCCAAGATTGTTATGCTTCTTTTCTGAGGCACTTTTTTCTGCACTTCTTAACTTGTTGCATAGATTTCTTATCTATACAAGGCACTCTCATGTTCCTCTGTCAGGATAATTTCCTAGCCTTGTCCAATAAATCTAAAATACTTGAAGTGTTTCTGTTCCCATTGTCACGACCCAGGCTGGACAGACCAGGGAGTTGTGTTGAATTCGGAATTCCCTTGGGCTAAATTAAGGTGAAAGGACACCAAAGGATCAGTTAAACATTTTATTCATGACAGAAGCAGACTGAACTTGGGAGGTATAACAGTAGGTGGCGGGGTTTCTCACAACAGGAATTGATATGAGACTAGGTCAGTAAACCATGTAACCCGTGCTAACCACATACATAAATTCAGGGAATAAGGAGATCCCTCCCGTTGAGTCACGTTGAGTCACGAGGTTCAGAGCAGTCCCCCTTGCTTTCTAGACTCCTTCTCAGAGAAGGGGCCTAGGAATAGGCTTGCACACCTGAGGCTTCAGTTTGTGTCCTTTTATCATCCTTGCCCCTCCTTTGAGCGGGCACTTAAACTTATTAGGCCAATTAGGTGTCATGGGCAGTTTGTGAGCCTTTGGGACTTGGGGGTCATTTGGGGAGTAACTTCCCCTTTTCTGCAGGCATGACCATTGTGTGATCTTTGTTTCAGAACAGCTTATCAGAACATCATATCAGAACAGGGAGCTGTGGCACCCTCCCCCCATGCCCTCCCACCCAGTTGCTGAAGTCTGTGCTGATGGGTGCTCAGGGGCTGCTTTTCACCTGTGGTTCCTTGCTGTGCAGGGTTCCTTGTTATGCAGAGTTTGTCTTTAAGCAGAACTTGCCCCACCACAATGTTTGAGACATTAACTCTTTCAGTCTCTCACACCCATGAAGCCCTATCTGAGATCCTCATCCTGCAGTTTCTTCCTCCATTAATGAGAAAGGTTCTGATTTCAAGAACTAATTCTGTTGTCACTTGTATTTGTTTCTATCTTCCTTGACTCTTAATCCATTAAGTGGTTTTCACCCTTGTTTGTTATGCAGCCTTTCTAATTGTTCTATTGGAGTTCCTTACAGTGAATTTAAGCCCCTGACAGTGTTGTCCCAAAAGTGGGGTCGTTTACCCGGTGTGGGAAACGCCGATATACACACAGAGAAGAGGTATTTTATTCCAATTCATGTCTGTGCAAAGATGGGTGGGGGTAGGTGGTAATCCACAAAGCTAGCACACCTCATGCCTAAATGGGCAAGCAATTTATACAGTTCAGTTATACATATTCAATTTCCAAAGTTCTTCCCCAAAACTATTACTGGTAGTCGCTTATCTACCACAGTTTCTATTGGGCTAAAGTTTCCCCGCTTCAAATTAAAGGTACAGTGTTCTTTTATTCTACAGCGCATGCTTAAGGGGGGGGGGGTAAGCTTTTTGGTCTTGAATTGAGTCGGTGGTCGTGATCTCCCCCTGCCGCCTTTACCTTTCCTCCAGTTATCAAAAATCTTTGCTGACTTCATGCCGATTAGAAATTATTCAACTTTTGGTGCCTCCTAGGCTAGGATGTTCCCTTCTTATCCCTCTTAGTTCTTCAGGGGCACAGTCATTAGCAAGGCATGCCTTGTGTACACAAAGGGTATCTTATTTCACAAGACCTTTGTGGTCTTCTTAGGGTGGCTTAAGTACATAATTTCTTAATTACATCAACAGGAGGCTGTTTTTCCTTAGTTAATTTTTATGCAAAAATCATGAGATTATCCATTGACTTAGTGTTCTGGAGACCACGTGTGTAAGACTACTCCTCAAAGAGTTGAAAAGCTGAAATGTATCTGTTAATTTCTGCCTCTGCAGATATTTAAAATGCGAGGAGCCCGCTTTCCAAATAATAACACTAAATTCCCCATGCCTGTTTGTTCTCAGGGAATTGAAGGGGAATAAGTGAAAATGTATCTGCATATTTAAAATTATATATTTGGGGAAGAAAACAAAACCAAAACCTCAAACTAACTTGAAATGTACTAGGACTCTGCTACAGCAGAAAAGTAAGGAAGGTATTTGATCTTGTTTGCACTGTGCTTTGCCTAATAGGAATATTTGTACTAGGATTTCTATACATGACATGTTCCTTATACTCCTTTTTAGATACCTGCTACTGACAGAGTCAGTATATTGACCTGTGGTGGGTTGACCCTGGCTGGATGCCAGGTGCCCACCAAAGCCACTCTATCGCTCCCCCCCCACCTCAGCTGGACAGGGGAGAGAAAATATAACAAAGGGCTCATGGGTTGAGATAAGGACAGGAGAGATCACTCAACCAATTACTGTCATGGGCAAAACAGACTCAACTTGGGGAAAATTAACTCAATTTATTACCAATCAACCAGAGTAGGGTAATGAGAAATAAACCCAAATCTCAAAACACCTTCCCTCCACCCCTCACTTCTTCCTGGGTACAACTTCACTCCCAGATTCTCTACCTACATCCCCCCAGCGGCGCAGGGGGACGGGAATGGGGTTTACGGTCAGTTAATCACATGCTATCTCTGCCGCTTCATCCTCTTCAGGAGCAGGACTCATCACACTCTTCCCCTGCTCCAGCATGGGTCCCTTCCACAGCGTGCAGTCCTTCAGGAGCATACCGCTCCAGCGTGGGTCCTCCATGGGGTCACAAGTCCTGCCAGAAAACCTGCTCCAGCGTGGGCTCCTCTCTCCACAGATCCGCAGGTCCTGGCAGGAACCTGCTCCAGCGCGGGCTTCATATGAGGTTGCAGCCTCCTTTGGGCACCCACCTGCTCCGGCATGGGGTCCTCCACGGGCTGCAGGTGGATATCTGCTCCACCGTGGCCCTCCATGGGCTGCAGGGGGACAACCTGCCTCACCATGGTCTTTACCATGGGCTGCAGAGGAATCTCTGCTCTGGCACGTGGAGCACCTCCTCCCCCTCCTTCTTCACTCACCTTCGTGTCTGCAGGGTTGTTTCTCTCACATGTTCTCACTCCACTCTCTGGATGCCGTTTCTGTGTGTCCCGCAACTTTTTTTTCCTTCTTAAATATGTTATCACAGAGGCGCTACTATTGTCACTGATTGGCTCAGCCTTGGCCAGCGGTGGGTCCGTCTTAGAGCCGGCTGGCATTGGCTGTCGGACATAGGGGAAGCTTCTAGCAGCTTCTCACTGAAGCCACCCCTTTAACCCCCCTGCTACCAAAACCTTGCCACACAAACCTAATACATGACCTAATTATAGAGCCAGTGTCATCTTGCATTCTTGTGTCAAAAACATTTTGTAGGCCTTCACCATCCTAAGGAATATTCTTTGGAATGACTACCCTAAGACTGACAAAAAGAGAAGCTGTGACTGAGAGATACAGCATAACAACTGTGAGCCATTACAGTGATACGGGATCTCTGTGTAGATTATTTGTTTTAGATACATATGGGTCTATGACGTGCGGAAACAGACTCTACAATCAGTGAGATTGTAAAGTAGGTATGTTCATTTAGCGCTGGGCAGCACAGGGGGTAGTCCCACCAAAGTCGCGTGCGCCTGACTCGGCAGTTCGCTTCAAATTTATACAGTCAAGTGTTACATATACATAGAGTTTCTCAATACGCCTATACATAGGCATGACCTATCCCCGCTTCATATTAAAATTAGCTCCAGGAAGTCATTTCCATAGCCTCCTCTCAACTGCGCTTGCACAGTGCCTCCTTATGGTGGTCGTCTGGTGGTCATGAAGATGAAGGCTGTATGTCTTCTTCACGGTGAACTCTTAACCTTCTGTCCCTGCGCAGACTCAGTCGCTCCTTGGCATTTATCCAAATCACAAGGCTGGTCTTGGCTGGTTCTTGGGGTCGACTTCTGCTTCTTATTGTTGCCGAAATCCGGAATAAAACTCCTTAACAGCAATGAGAAGTTAAGAAGCAGGCACTTCTTTATTGCAGTGCTGGGCACACAGGGGATCACTCCACCTAGTGTGTGCACCTGTCTGGTTTAATCATGCAGGTTAAATACACACCTGTTATACATATTCACTAAATTTCTGGGAAATGTCATACATAATCATCAACTGTCCGATAAATCATTAGCATATGTAAATGTCCTTCTACGCAGGCGTGGTGAAGTCTCTGGTGGTCTTCAGAAGCCCTCTGGTGGTCTTCCATAGTCTTCCTCACTTTGTCCAATAGTTGACCTCTCTTATGTGATTCTGGGCAGTACGATTTTCACCATCATGTATTAGATTTACATAAAAGTACATTCAATGTTAATTCTTGAATTTAACGTTTCTAGTGATTGGCCCTCAGTCACACCACCTTATCAATATTCTTATACTAAAACATTCATTGGTTAATCTTACTTAATTCCACTAACTGGAATCTTGATCAAAGTGGGGTTTCTAAGCAACAGAACTAAGGTCCATAACGATCTCTCTTAGTTTCTTAGGACAAAACACTACAAACTAACAAATCGGTCAAAGTTTCTATGGTTAACTAATTTTAGACAATACTTATTTTCTTATGATTGTATACAGCACATTTTGTATGTTCCTAAGTTTCAATGACTACATTGCGAGCTTCAAACCCCTATATTCTACAATCTTTACCTTTTGATCAAACCCAGCTTATATAAAATTTTAACTTATCAGAATATTTGTAACATTATCAGGGACTATCTCTTGCCCCAGCCAGCATCAACAATGCAAACATTAAACATCAGTTCTCATCCCCTTGGGCCATGTCTACCTCTATTGAAATGTCTTTAACTTCATTATAAGCTAGATAATTATTAAACAGTTCCTATCTACATCCATATGTCTAGATATAGTAGATATATGGATGTAGATAGGATATCTACTAGGGTTCCTTTGGCTCCCCGTCTCATCTAGAGCCGTGTTCCAAGATTGCAAGCCCTGCATGTTCAGTGGGGAAAAAACCCAAAGATTTCAAGTGGAGAATTTTCCCTCATTGATTTTCTGTACGTCTTTTTGTGAGCTGAGAGGCTGTAGGCTGTGGAATGATGGTAGAAAATTAAATCAGATAACACAGGCAATATAGAAAAATGTGATATAGTAGAAAATTAATAAAATCAGTTGGCATATTACATAATTTCCCTTTATGTGATAGTTATACACTTGTTGGGTGGTTTTTTTGTTCCCCCACCCCACATTAACAGAATAAGACCTGAAATGTAGTTCAGGTTTCCATTCCTGGGTGTGAATTTCTTTGGGTTTTGGAGGGGAGGAGGTTAGTGTAAATTGCATCTTTAAAATTTATTCCTAGATTTTGTAGCTGAAGGGAATCAAATAGACTCTGTGGGATTTGAGGGAACTCACATGGAACAATAAAGTAGCTAGAATGTGAATCTGAAAAACTGCTTATTGCATGGCAAATGTCAACCAGCAGGTGATTCGCAGCTAATTAACAAGCACACTTTGTGAGTGAAATGTTTTCTAATCACTAAAAAGGCTGTTACTTTTAATTTGTGATGCCATTAGTTGACTCTTAGTTTACAGTTGGTTGGTTAGAAGATGTGTTGTCCTGGTTTCAGCCCAGCCGGTAACAAAGCACCACACAGCCACTAGCTCACTCCTCCCTGCCCCCCTCCGGTGGGATGTGGAGGAGAATCAGAAAGGAGAAAAGAAAAAAAAACCGGAACCTCGAGGGTTGGGATAAGGACAATTTACTGGGACAACACAAAAAGAGAAGTTACAACAACAAGTCCTAAAAACTGGATCTCCTGTGCAGGTCCCTTGACCTTACTTTCTTTTATGGCAAAACCAGCCTTCAAAACGATTTGGATTATTTCCTTCCCTTTCTCAAAAACTTCTTCTGCTGTTTTGCCCCATACAATGATGTCATCAATATATTGCAGGTGTTCTGGAGCTTCACCTTTTTCCAGTGCAGCCTGGATCAGTCCATGGCAAATAGTGGGGCTGTGTTTCCACCCCTGGGGCAATCGATTCCAAGTGTACTGGACACCCCTCCAAGTAAAGGCAAATTGTGGATGACACTCTGCTGCCAGAGGGATTGAGAAAAATGCATTAGCAATGTCAATTGTGGCATACCACTTGGCTGCCTTTGACTCTAGTTCGTATTGAAGTTCTAGCATATCCAGCATGGCAGCACTCAGCAGTAGCGTGACTTCATTCAGGCCACGATAGTCTACTGCTAGTCTCCATTCCCCATTAGACTTTCACACTGACCATATGGGGCTATTAAAGGCTGAGTGAGTCTTGCTGATCACTCCTTGGCTCTCCAATCGGCAAATCAGCTTATGGATGGGGATCAGGGAGTCTCGGTTGGTGCGATATTGCCACCAGTGCACCATCGTGGTAGCAATTGGCCCCTGTTGTTCTTCAACCCTCAGCAACCCCGCAATCGAAGGGTCTTCAGAGAGGCCGGGCAAGGCAGACAGCTGTTCAGTGCCCTCTGTCTCCAAGGCAGCTATACCAAAGGCCCAATGGTACCCCTTTGTGTCCTAAAAATACCCTCTCCTGAGATAGTCTACGCCAAGGATGCACAGGGCCTCTGGACCAGTCACAATGGGGTGCTTCTGCCACTCATTCCCAGTTAGACTCATTTCAGCTTCCACTACAGTTAGCTCTTGGGATCCCCCTGTCACACCAGAAATGTAGATGGGTTCTGCCCCTTTATAACTTGATGGCATTAGAGTACACTGTGCGTCAGTGTCTACTAAAGCCTTGTACTCCTGTGGGTCTGATGTGCCAGGCCATTGAATCCACACTGTCGAGTAGACCCGGTTGTCCCTTTCCTCCACCTGGCTGGAGACAGGGCCCCTCTAATCCTGGTTAGAGTATCCGTTACTCACTTTTCACAAACGTGAATCAGAAGTCCCTTCAGGAGGATCAGAAGTAAGATCAGCCCTTCTACTCTGTCTGGGGGACTGCTCACGGGAAACTGGAGGGGATTCCAAGAAGAATCCTCTTTTCTGATTGCTTTTTCTCGCAAGTCCCGTACCCGTGCATCCAGGACTGAGGTAGGTTCTCCATCCCACTTCCTCATGTCCTCTCCATGGTCACGCAGGTAAAACCACAGGTTAGCCTGTTGTGTGTACTTTCTCTCTCCTCTCTCTTCGGCAGAGGAATGCTTACTCCTAATAGCTGCAATGCGGGCCTGTACAGGTGGGGAGAAGGACATATCCAATTTGAATTCCTGGAACTCCCGAGACAATTCCTCTACAGCTGAGACACAGGCCCATAGGGAGGAAGAGAGACTTCCTTCGTATTGCCAGAGTTGGACAGCCAATTCATCCACCGTTTGTCCATAGCCTTCTTTCTAGGACATTACTGCCAATGAGTTGGCATAGGTTGGTGGTGCACTTCGTAGAAACTTCCGCCACATCGGTTGTGTGCATTGGACTTCATCTGGATCTGTGGGTGACTGCGCATTTTCCGGATCATTATAAATCACCTCCAGCACGGCTAATTCCCTCAGGTACTGGATACCTCTCTCCATGGTGGTCCACTTGCCTTGGTGACATGTAACTTCATCCTTGAAGGGGTATCTTTCCTTCACACCTGACAGAAGTCGCCTCCAGAGGCTGAGGACTTGTGTTTTTCTCCCAACCACCTTGTCAATGCCCCCTTCCCTAGACTGGGATCCCAGCTGCTTGGCTTCCCTACCCTCTAATTCCAAACTACTGTCCCCATTATCCCAGCATCGGAGTAACCAGGTCACAATGTGCTCACATGGGTGGCGGCCAAAATCTTTTCGCATGTAGCACAACTCAGGGATAGAGATCGGGTGATTATTTCAGGTTCTGCCTCTTCCTCCTGTTCTTGCGATGACCCTGGTTCACTTTCATCCCTCACTAAGCGAACTGATTTCTTTGTGTGTTTCTTTTTCTGTACAGGGGCGACTGATACTGGCACAGGTTGGTTCTCTGGTTCAGCTGCAGTGTCTGTCACCAGGGTTGGGGTAGCCACGGTGCCTATCACTCTGTTTTCCCTCTCTTCCCCCTGAGGGTGCTGCCTAATATCAAGCAGTGTTTGGTAGATACTGGCCAGGGCCCAGCACAGTACAGCAAGTTGTGCGTCTCTGGAATAGTCACAGCATTTTCCTTTCAAATATTCTACCACTTCATGAGGGTTCTGTAGTTGTTCGGGAGTGAACTTCCAAGCCACTGGAGGTGAGAAGTTCTCTAGATACCTGCCCATATCCTCCCACGTGCCGTGCCACCCATGAATATCCAGCTTTGGGGCAGATCTCTGGGTGGTACTCTTAAAGAGCCTTTTTGTAGCCCTAAACAAGACCTGAAACATATTCAGGAGGCTTAGCACTAACAGCATGCTGGCTTGCGCATCCCAAGGATATTCAAAATTCTCAAAAGCTGTTGCAATTAGCCGGAAGGAGAGAAGGAAGGTGAACGGACAGGGGGAAGTATCCCCCCTCTGACTTCCCCATGGATTGGGTGCGATTACCAATAAATTCTGATAGAAGGTGCCCGAAGTATGGAAATGATATCACTGCTGCATACAGATACCAGCTTAACCTCATGACCAGTGATGTAATCATTTCACAAGTCGACATTGCCCAGTACAGCAAAATGATAATCCCAATCACTCTCCCAGAGGTGAGAAACGCAACTACAGGCAATACATAGAGCATATAAGAATTTACAAAACGCCACCATGTAAACAAATGAATCAACATTGTGACTAACATCTATTTATCTAGTATAAGAAATGCGTATGACAAATTTGTTTCAACACACTCTGGCCAGATCTGTCGTTATCTCAACCCTTCGTGCCCCACATTGGGCGCCAAAAAAGGACTGTCGTGGTTTCAGCCTAGCCGGTAACAAAGGACCACGCAGTTGCTTGCTCACTCCTCCCGCCCCCCTCCGGTGGGATGAGGAGGAGAATCAGGAAGGAGAAAAAAAACCCCAAACCTGGAACCTCGAGGGTTGAGATAAAGGCAGTTTACTGGGACAACACAAAAAAAAGGGTTACAACAACAACAACGGTACTAATGAAAGAGTATACAAAACGAGTGATGCACAGTGCAACTGCTCACTACCCAGAAGCCGATGCTCCGCCACTTCCCCCACCAAAAGTCGAGAGAGCTCCCCCCGGCCGGCTCCCCATTTATATACTGAGCATGATGTCACATGGTATGGAATAGCTCCTTGGCTAGTTCAGGTCAGCTGTCCTGGCTGTGCCCCCTCCCAGGTTCCTGTGAAAATTAACTCTATCCCAGCTGAATCCAGGACGTGTATTCTGATTTAGTTTATGAAATTTGGCTCTCTGAGGGTGGAAGGGTAGAAAAGGTGTAAGGTACACCCAGAGTTTGCCTAATCCATTCTAGATCGGCAACATGTGTTCAAAATGTGTTTTACTTAATTTCAAATCCTGAAGTGACCAGTGTCATGTAGTAAAGCTCAGACTTTCATGCCCTGACTGGAGACTTCAAGTCTGAAAGCTGTTTTCCTTTTTAATTTTTTTTTTTGGTAGATGGATTGAAATACTTGATATTGAGTAAAAAGACAAATAACACTCTTCTATCTCAATTTAAGACAGAAACTTTGAGTGTAATCCCACTCACCTCTTAAGATGTGCTCACTGAGTAACAAATGCACTGCGTGGAACTGGTCACAGACATCTAATGATTTCCTCAACTGGAAAACTTGAGAATATCTACCAGTACGCAACGTGGGCAGTGCAACTCCTTACTGCCCCCAGTTAAAGGCTTTCTCTAAATGAGGCAATGAAGCCTTCAGTAATTAAAAATGCATTGGGATAAATCCATAAAATATCAAACTACATTGTCTGCCGATAGTAATGGTATATTAATGCCTGCTGTAGTTTACAAATAAAACTTTTCCTTTTACATGCTAGACATATTACAGAAGGGGAAAAAAAACAATGAAAAATACTTTTTGTATGCTATATTCCCCCCCCCCCCCTTTTTTTTTCCTCTAGGCATGTACCTTCTGAGTCATAACCCATTCAAGTCATAGTTTTTCCAGGAAATGTTTGGTGGTAATAGTTTGGGATATCCCTTAGAACGCTCAGTTACTGCTTGGCCAGATATCTGAGGAAGGGCTTTCTAGCAGTTTGAAATGTCATATTTTGCCTTATTTTTTTAAAGAATATAGACTTGTTTAAAAATATCTCATTTTTAATTTTTCTTAGTCTGAGTAGAATCCTAGCATTCTTCTTCCCCCCCCCCCCCCCCGCTTTGCTTAAGTACAATATCAGGGCTGTTATTATTTTCACAACTTACAATGACTGGCAGAATAATACATTTGCAAGTGTGTATCTGTGCTCCTCATTCTTAACAATGCAGAAAAACATAATAGGCCAATTTCTACCCTGGATTTTCACCAACTTTGGATTTTGTCTGCATCTGTTGCATAAATTCTGTGTCTCGCCACACATGAATATATACTACATTTTCATGTTTTCTCCACATTTTAAACATCAGTCTGGACTATTTAGCTGAATTTTCTAGCCATGTTTTATTAGATTGCTTCTGTATAAGAATACATTAAAAGCATGTGCTTTAATTAAGACACAGGTTGTAAATGAATTCTTTTAGTGGCAACATCATATCCATTTAATTTTAGTATTCAATATTCTTCAGTTTCTGCTAGTTTACACAAATCTGTCCTAACAGAGGGCATGATTGATTATGCTTTGAGATCAATGGCAGCATGCCCATTATTTCTGTAGAATTTGGATAAGATTTCAATTTGAGTTCATAGCTTGTTCATTTTAATTATGCAGATAGTCAAGTAAAACCTAAAGTGAGCACTATTTGTTCCATGCTACTTAATAACTTTTTGAAATATTTTACAGCTTTAAAATGTGGATTAATGAAGTTAGGTGCATGTCTTACCATTCCTAGTTGAAAAATGGCTGTTTTCTCTGAACTTGCACCCATTTCTGTATTAAATACACTCCTTTTTATAAACGTCCATTATGCATGGAGATAGATAATTTCCTAACTAATTTTAAAGTATATTCAGTGTGTTAAAAGTACTTTCCAAAGTGATTAGCACTACTTATAGGTGATACTTTTTTTTTTTTTTTGCTTTATTAGTGAGTTTACAGCAAAGAAATGACACTTGAAATGTCTGGAAACTTTCCAATCAAAGAGCAGATGTGAGTAGGCAGGACCAGAGGATATTACAGAATTATCCCAAGTATAGAAATACCTTGTAGTTCACATCTGCAGTTGTAGCTGTTCAGTTTCACTTTTATAATATATGATGAAACATAGCTTAAAAGGCTATTAAGATTCTGAAAGAACTGGATGATAGAGGTAAAATAAAAATCCAAAGTTAAAATTCCATACTTGAATATTTTGCAATTGCCATGCTGGCCTAATCATGTGTGCTTGGTTAATTGGTACTAAAGTTGATTCTGAAATCAGATCTGTTTAAACAATAGATAAAATTTTGCTTTAAACTCAAATCAAATCAAACTCTCGTTTTAAACTCAAAACATTTTAATGAATAAGAATTTTGATGAAGAAAATGTCACATTTGTTTGTGTGGTATATTCAGAATTAAATTATCACCTGTGTTGCGTTCTCAATTATTTTCTTAACTGATGCTTTTCTAAAGGTATATGTTTCATAGTCTTCATGATATGAAGTAAACACTGGAAAATATGATTGAAGCACAAACATTTAGATAACAGTGAGAACTAACTGAAATTCTGGTCAAACCATTTATTTTGCAACAGTGTGTGAAGGAACAGTGGTCTGGCCAACTGTAAAGAATTACATACGAAATTGTAAACATGTTTAATGACTAGCAAAACTTGTGTGTATTTGCTTTTTCATGCGCTGTATTCCAGTTCTTCCTACCATTGTTTATTTTCTGTTCTCTTCCATTGCTGCCACATTGACTTCTTATCAGCAGGTGAAGCTATAGCACATGGGAGTATTCCAAATGGGAATATATTCAGCAAATGTAACCACCTCTTCTTTTTTATGCTTTTTCTTTTACTTTTTTCTTCTGTTTTTCATCTTTCTGTATCTTCATGATTCTTCACATACCTCTTTCTTCTCTTTCCTTTGATTCACTTGCTATAGCCTACATAATGCACTTTCAGCCTGAGCCTCTGGGATACTAAGGCTGTTTTGCACTACTCTGATATTGGTGAAATCCAGAGGTCATATTAAATTGAATTGATATAAATTAAAGCTTTTGGAGGGGGGGGGTTATACATTCTCAAGGAACAGGAATTTCAAGAAAAATGTTCAATTAAAATCTGACAATAGACAGTTTGCTGGGGGTAATATTATTTTAGTCTTCAGGTGCAGTTTTATGTGCTAAATATTTTCACATGCTCAGAAATGAGGGGGTTAATTGCCTGAGGGAATCTTAATTGCTTTGGTTGGATAGCTGAGTGCCTTTAGATCTTGTTGCTCAATATCTGAAGTTCCATATGTGCTCTGAAAACTCCTTTTTTCTTTTTTTTTTTTAATCTTGTAGAAATTCCGTGACCACTTTGAGAAATTCTATAATGCTATTTTTGTTCTGAAGAAAATATGGAACTAAAACAATAGCCTTAAACAGTTAGCTTTTTCTTACAATTTTCATATTGCATTTAATTGATTTGGTTGTCTCTTATTGCTGATGTTTAACTGATGTTATAGGTTGTCATTAAGTAGATCTCCTTAAGAGGGAAAAGAGCTGTGACAGAGCTGGGGAGGAAGCTGAAGATGTATTGCTGCACTGCAAAAGCCTGTTAGGGCTGTCAGTATTGAAGTTGAAGAGGTGGGGCAAAAATAGGAAGTAATGAGATACCTAGAAAATTGGAGGAAGAATGATGTAAATCAGAGTAGTTGCATAACTGCTCCAAAATGTGGGGTTCCAGACTGTTAACTAGTCTGATTAAACCTAAGCAACCAACAGAAACAACTTGGTATGCCCCACAAGCAGCATCCTGAAGGATGTGTCTGCACTGCGGATGCCAAGATGCCAAAGCAGACTCTGGCCACCCCAGTCTAAAGTGGATGGATCTATGAGAGGTCACACAAGCTGGCTGTCTATGTGTCTGTTTGAGGCAAAACAGAGGTTAGCTGCACATGCATAGCACTGTACCTGATGCAGTAACCTCTGCCGAGAGAGTGCAGGCTTATCCCCAAATTTGGCTAGGCTGCTTCTGGATGTGCATTGATGGATCAAAGTAACATTTGTGTCTTGTGGATTTATAAGCTTGACTCTTTGCTCTGTGTTGAGGATCTCTACTGCAGAGCATTCTGAGAGGGTAGATATATGTCTGCAGAGAATGGGTGTAGCCCAAAGATGGTAAAAGAAATACTGTGTAAATCAAAGTAATTAAGAGGAGGTGTCGTGGTTTAACCCCAGCCAGCAACTAAGCACCACGCAGCCGCTCACTCACTCCCCCCCATCCAGTGGGATGGGGGAGAAAATCAGGAAAAGAAGTAAAACTCCTGGGTTGAGATAAGAACGATTTAATAGAACAGAAAAGAAGAAACTAATAATGATAATGATAACACTAATAAAATGACAACAGTAGTAATAAAAGGATTGAAATGTACAAATGATGCGCAGGGCAATTGCTCACCACCCGCCGACCGACACCCAGCCAGTCCCCGAGCGGTGAAATCCCTGCCCCCCACTTCCCAGTTCCTAAACTAGATGGGACGTCACAGGGTATGGAATACGCTGTTGGCCAGTTTGGGTCAGGTGCCCTGGCTGGGCATGAGAAGCTGAAAAATCCTTGACTCTAGTCTAAACACTACTGAGCAACAACTGAAAACATCAGTGTTATCAACATTCTTCACATACTGAACTCAAAACATAGCACTGTACCAGCTACTAGGAAGACAGTTAACTACATCCCAGCTGAAACCAGGACAGGAGGAAAGTTCTGAAGCTCATTACCATCAGTTATTGGGGGTGTTAGGGACTAATGAAAAGCTGTATCTCAGAATGATGAAGTTAGTTTTTTGGGGTTTTTTTAATCTCAAAAGAAGATTATTTAACTAGTGAGCTAGACTAATTGAAGCATGAAGACTAATGTGGAATCTGAAGCAACAGTTGCATCTGATATTGGAAAAGTCAAGGTCACATGACTTTATGCAAGAAAGAATGGCTTCTGCAACTAACAGTGTATCATAGCATATATGCAGCTCTGTTATTAATAAAATGGCAGGCCCAGGTAGAAGGGATAAGAATGCAAAATTTTACTTACTCAGCAAATTTGGGTGTCTCAAGAAATGGAGTGGAGAATCTCAACTCTGTTATACTTTTATTAACTCTAATAACAACTGTTTTCTCAGGCTGTTTGAAGTGCTGGTACCCAAATCATTTTTCCTACTGGAGGAAAAAGAGAGGGAAGCTATAAAATTTACTTGCTTGTTTGTGAGTCAGATTGGAATACTCTATTAAAAAAAGTCATACCAATGTCCAGTCTACTTCTGTGTAGTTAATTCTGAAAGATAGGAAAGAATAATTCTGGCAATTCAGTTTGAAACTCTTTGTACTTCTGGTGATTTGGCCTTTACTAGCTGTATTTCTACTGGCTAAGCCAATACAGACCAGTAATTACAACATTATCAACAGTGTGCATAGTAAAAAAAAAAAAAAACAACCAACCTCTTTTAATGCTGCATAATCAAATATCTTTTTCAGACCATTGGTCAGTAATCTTCCACACATGCAGTTATGCAAAATTGTAGATACTCCAAGTTTAAACTCTGATATATATACTACTATTTATGGTATCTCAAAACTATATCAAAGTAGTAAGTGAACACTATGGAGATAACCAAAAGCTGTTGAATGTGTGTGGCTGGGGCCTACCACTGCTGATACATGTGGTAGTGGTACCTCAAGCTAATAAAGTTAATCAAGAATTTAGATTAATTTTTTTCAAATTACATGCAGTTGTCTTGGTTTGAGTAATGTCTGATCACTTCTTTAACAGGCAATACTTTTATTCAAGCAATTTTGTATGATTTAGTGAGTCAAAATGTTAGTTTGTCAATAATGATAGGTATTCTAATATTTAATGCTTTGGTACAGTACTGTGTGTAGATCCTTTGTTCTGAATATTTCACATATTTTGCCTCTCTTGCATCTTATAACTATTATATAGCAAGAGAGAAGTGGTTTTCAATTATAAGTGCTGTTGAATTAGACTTGAAGAATGGTCAAGAGCAGTTTCAACTATTTATCACAGATAGGAAAATACTCTTTCTGTATGAAAAATATTTTTATGCTAAATAAGCTTTTTTATATTTAGGTTTTGTGTATTATATATAAACATGAAGTTTTTTTGTAAGTGCAACAAATTGTAAAATGAGTAGGGATGTGCATCCTTTATTTTAACACGTATTATCATAGTTAGGAAGGTAAATTCCAGAAATGTAGTAACTAACAACAGAAAACATTAAAATCAGTGAGGGGAGCCCTTGGATGATGTCAGCTCATTGCCCTGTATGTTGTTGCTTATAATTTGACTTGCAGAATTGCACCAGCAGTCACTAAGTTTTAAGGACACATTACAATAGTGAATCTTCACAATATCATTTTATGTCAGAATTGTTTCTAAATTTCTCTGATTAGTGGAAGCAAGCTGAAAACCATGATTAAAAATTATTTTGGATTGGTTTTTAAGTACCTGATTTGTAGCTTCAGAATAACTCCTCAAGTATACAAAGCAAGTAGTCTGCAAAGACCAGTCTTAACCAGCTAAAAACACAGAAATCTTTTCTGTCGCCTTTACATCTGTCTCTTCTCATCTACTTTTCATCATGCATGGTGAAAGCATTCTTTAATTTCGACCAGAAGTCCTTCTGTACCTTCTTCTCTATTTCATAATGGTTTATAGAAGCTTTCAGTTGCAACAATTTATTCAGGTAAGCATGGAATTGATTCAGAGAAATTGACTCAATAGTTTGATTAACTATTAAGTAGGTATTCTTTATTGGCAGCGCTGGATGCACGGGGGATCGCTCCACCTATCGTGCACGCCGTCGGGTCTAATTGTGCAGGTTAAGTACATGTTCTACATACATATTCACTAGATTTCCGAGAAATGTTATACATATTCATTAGTTTTCCAGGAAACTATTAGCATATGCAAATGTCCTTTACGCAGGCACATTGAAGGTCTCTGGTGGTCTTCGGGAGTCCTCTGGTGGTCTTCCATAGTCTTCCTCACTTGTCTGCTATTTGACCCTCCTCAGGTGATTCTGCGCAGTATGGTCTTTTACATGTTTTGATACATCAGTGCTTGTTAGTGCTCTTATTATCTAAGTTTTCATTAGTGGTGTAAAACCATATGGTTAGTTTAAGCTAAATTATCTACAAGGACGAGAACAAAGGCAGGAGTTCTTATCTTTTCTGGCCCTATCTATTCAAGCAAGGCCTCTACTTGTGCCTTCTCGACAAGATCGTAAATTCATCAAACATTTAATTAAGTTTTGTGATTGTTCATGGTTCCTTCTTGCTCATCACTCCCAAGTACCAGTCTCTGACAGGCTTAATCCTTGACGAACACCAGTCTTTGGTATGTAAAGTTACAGAGAGACAATCATTAAGCAATTAGCAGTTCCTTCTCTATATCAGAATATACCAAGTGTTTTAAGGTGAAAGTATGTAGTGGTGAACTTGCACTCTTTCGGAGAGAGGGGAGGTATTTCTTTTCAGAATGTATTTTCGTGCCTTAAGATTAAGATTTCCTTTAATACTAGTTATACCATAATATGAAATGTTTTTTGGTGGTAACACAATGCAGTGAAATACATTGCATTCTAATTGCAGGAAAGTTGCTATTTGTTACATGTAGCAGTTTTATTTCCATAAATTAGATAGGTTTCTTCATGTGTAATGAAGGAATTAGGATTGTTCTGACCATTAGAAAAATACAGAATATAATCTAAAAACATTTAGCTGTTAGATATCACATTATACAGTAGGGTTTCTTTGGCTGTAAAAGATTTTGATCTTCCTCAGCCTCATCCAAAAGACCTTTTTGCCATCAGAATAACATATAATTTTATCTTCCTTTGCCTATGACCTCTATACATTTAACTTCTCTTCAGATGGTTCTGTTTAGTGAGTTATGAGGAAGAGAATTTACTATGGCTGCAGTCCTGCATTTTGATCTATAAGTCAAACTTTCATGCTTATGCCAAGTGCCTTAAATATTAACTTGGCTCTGCACAATTACTAAAAAAACCCCACCAAAACACAAACCACCCAAAACCCTGCACGAGTATATAATACTGAAGAATTTAGGCCATATAGAGGTGTTATGGGCTTGTGTGGCGCAGGGTTTTTTTTTTTTTGGTAGCGGGGGAGGGGCCGCAGGGACGGCTCCTGTGAGAAGCTGCTAGAAGCTCCCCTGGCTCCAAGTCGGACCTGCCTCTGGCCTAGGCCGAGCCCATCAGCGACGGTAGTAGCGCCTCTGGGATAACATATTTAAGAAGGGGAATCGGTAGTGAGTAGTGAGATTGGAATGTGAGAGGAACACCTATGCAGATACCGAGGTCTGTGGAGAAGGAGAAGGAGGAGAAGGAGGAGAAGGAGAAGGAGGAGGAGGAGGAGGAGGAGGAGCAGCGCCTGAGGACGTGGATGCCCCTGCAGCCCATGGAGGTGAACAGTGGAGCGGAGGCCCCTGAAGATGGCTGTGACTCCATGGGGAAGCCCGTGCTGGAGCAGTTTGTGACTGAAGATCAGCCCGCGGAAAGGACTCACGCCAGGGAATTTTGTGAGGAACTGCAGCCCGCGGAAAGGACTCACGTTGGAGAAGTTCGTGAAGGCCTGTCTCCCGTGGGAGGGACCCCACGGTGGAGCAGGGGATGAGTGAGGAGTCCTCCCCCTGAGGAGGAAGGAGCGGTGGAGACAAGGTGTGGGGAGCTGACCCCAACCCCCATCCCCTGTTCCCCTGCGCCGCCGGGGGGAGGAGGTAGAGAGAACCGGGAATGGAGTTGAGCCAGGAAGGAGGGAGGGATGGGGGGAGGGTGTTCTAAGGTTCGGTTTTACTTCTTAATATCCTTGTTTTGTTTTGATTTGTAGTAGACTAAATTGATTTTGTTTCTTCCTCAAGTTGAGCCTGTCTTTTGCACGTGACCATAAGTGGCGCGTGATCCCTCCCTGTCCTTGTCTCGACCCACGAGCTTTTCTTTATATTTTCTCCTCATCCCACCGTGGCCGGGGTGGGGGGAGGGAGTGAGCGAGCGAGCGATTTCGTGGTGCTTTGTTACCGGCTGGGCTTAAACCACGACAAGAGGGCGGAATACTTTTTTCTTTCTCACTTGTGATAACATCTAGATTTAGCGTATGGGAGGGAGGGGAAGGAACACGAGGATATTTTTTGTGTGTGTGTGTGTGTGTGTGTAACACCTAATGCCTCTCTTTCCGCACTTTAAAACAAACAAACCAACCCCTAGGGATTCCTCAGCCTGAAACACTAGTTTCACTTTTTAAAACTGTAGTACTTGGGACTTCTTTGACAATGTCATAGTGTTATTTTTAAAAGGCATTTGTTCTGACTTTGGTTTCTTTTTTTTTCTGTCATGCTAATGTTGTGATTTTTAGTTTGAGTAATATTACTTTTGTAGAACTAGGAAGGAAAATAAGAATATTAACTATTTTCTTTAAGCCTGCAAAATTATTTTTACTACTTCAGTAAACTAACTTTGAGCTATGCCTTCTGGTAAAGGTCACTGTCACTGGTCTACTTGTATGTTGCAAATGAAGTGTGCCATAAGCTTTTCTGTTATCCTTGAGGTTCAGATGCATCCTCTGCTCCCCTAATGGATGTTAAAGAGATTCTTCTTCCATGCAGATCTTGTATCACTTGTTCCCCAAGTGTCTGATGCAGCTGTATGGAAGTATTTTCTGTGAGGTGGTCTGGAGCAATGTTTTGTGGTACTGGTGATACAGATGTGTGTTAGTGTCTTTTTTTCTAAAATTACCTTATCTGTAGAAACAGAATGCTCTATTGTTAAACAGTTATTTGGAATCGGAGACCCATAGCAGTGTAAAATAAATGTGTACTTTATAAATACTTTTATTTTTTTTAATTATAAGAGAATAGATATATAATGAGTAGTACTTGAATTAATTCCAAAGATACCTGTTGCTTCATATATATTAAGCTGACCAGAGCTGAAAGGTTCATCAAGGCCATTTGGCTGAGAGTTTAGTTCCTGTGCTAATCTGTTGTCTTGTGGAAGATTTTGCAATGGGGACCCATGCTCTATTGTTAGGGATTTTTCTCATTAAAAATTCTTTCCATCCCCATAGGGTATTTTATTAAGGAATTTCAACCTTTCTGCTGCTAGACCATTATCTTCACCTTTGGAAATGCTGGTGTCCCTTGATTGGATGTAATTAGAAAGTGTGCTGTCTGTAAAGTCTGTTCAAAGGCTCAGAGGGAAAATATTTTCATATTTAGTAAGACAACATACAGTCCTCAGTGTGAACCTTCTTCATACAAAATTCACATACTTATATCTTGTACACAGTTGTAAATTTATTTGATGCTTGTAAATGGCAAGCATGTGACGGAATTTATCTGTGTGTGTTTTCAGAGACAAGACACTTCGATATGATAATAGGTTTGAGATGAGCTGTTCCCCAAGTTGTCTTCTAGCATTATTGTGTCAGTGTGTAGTTTCTTCTAGCTTACAATAAAATACTTAATTTCTGGAATTAGTGTTTCCATTACATAAAATACTGTGACTTTTGTAGATAAAGTACTTCAAGATGCTAGATTAAAAACTGAATATAAATTAAGGAACAGAGTATAATGAAAAAAAATAATTTATTTTGTGTCCGATATCACAATATCAAAGATACACTAAACCATCACTTCACATATGCAAGTAATATTTGGAGGGGAGGGGGTTATAAAGACACAACAGCAAAGGCTGTGATTACATCATACAGTGAAGGCTGGTGCAACTCTGCAAAATCAGGAGGGGAAATAGGATCGAAACCTTGATTTTAGTAGAAATGCTTACATAAATTATTGTTTACAGAATCAGATGCCTTACTTGTGGGTGTTTATTTCTTGGCTGTTAAGCATGTAAGCTTGAACTAAGTGGAGAAGAGAATGCTTCTTCCTAAATCACTCATCTGGGATATGTTAACTTCTGCTTTTCTGTTGAACATTATACTAATACAGTATTTAAAAATATTTGTTTCTTGCAGTTCTGTTTCTTTGGGTCAGTGCTGTTCTAGTTTCATACTGACTTTTATGCTGTGAACATAGAAAACTCCAAGTCATGTTGATCCAAGTCTTTTTCCAATCTTGAGGAAAAGGATTTTAGATTAGAAGATGGAGAACGATTTTGTTGTTGTTTTAGCTTACATTTCTCTACCCAGAAAACTAGATTGTTTGGAGTTGCATAGTAAATTTTTAAAGCAGCTTAAGGAACTGTATGTAGTATAAAAAGATTGCAATGCTTCTGTGAACCTTTCAAATATAATCTGCCTTTTCTAATTATTATCAAATAGGAGTGCTTGATCTGTTGTGATCAGCTCACAGTAATATTATTTGAAAGTGATAGGCCTAGCTAATTATTCTTGTCTATGCATGTTTACATAACACATAGGTATCTTAAGCACTTCAGTTCTAGACTTTTTGCCTTGGGTATATCTGTATTGTATGTCTATGACCTCCCCATTCAACTGCAGACTGTCTACAAGGAAGGACAGTCCATATGAAATAGCTGTTTTTTAATGTCTAGAAGCTTGCAGAATCTAAATTATGACTGAGTTTCTACCCCCTTTTTTTTTTCCTTCCCTGTATTGCTTGTTCACTGCTGAGTGTTGTGTAGAAATAAAGGTTTGATTTTGTGTGATATAGCAGCTTGAGGCACTTACACAGAAAATATGATTTTGTCAACTATCCTCTTAAATGTTTTAGAATAGGAACTGTTGTATCAGTTCACTCCTTGTAAATATTGCCTTTACAAACATCATGGAGGAAGAGATGTTCTTTTTTAGAGCTTGTATGATAGGATGATTTTTTGTTTCAATTAATCTCTTTACTGAAATAGCTTTTGTGTATTGATGAATATTGTTTTAGAGGAGGTAATTTCTGAGAGTAAATTTAAAACAATTCAAGATATACACATCTCTTTCTAAGACATTGGCAATGCAGGTTATGCTCCATTTCTAGTAATTTTCATTGACTAGATTTCAGGTGTGTATTGTACACTGCAAATTTATAAAGGGCACAGCAGGAACTGGTTCACAAACATCCAGAACTAATCACTTGTGTTCTACAATTAAGGTAAAGAATTTGGAATCTATAGGTAAATAACATTCTTCTGTATTTGGCAAAGAGACCCAGAACACACTTAAGAGTTATGTACTTTCCTTTGACCACTGTACATATTTCTAGAAGTAATTATTTTTTCTGCAAAGGTATGCTTTCATATGTTGCAGGGTTGATTGATTATCAACAAGTTTGTTAACCCAAAGTTCAAGTAAATTAAGAATATCTTCAGTAACTGATTTTTCATGTTTTTCTTTTTTTAATATTTTGTCCTCCAACATAGTTGAACCCATATTCCAGAATCTTTTAAAAAGAAAAAAGAAAATGAGTAAAGGCCTACATTTCCAAACATAATTTGATGTATAATTTTGAGCATCTTCATGTTTCTATGTCCAACTGTGAGGGATTTTAGAGAGACAGAATATTCAGAAAGTGACATCTTCCCTTTGTAAACAAAAGCTCTTTTAATTATTTAGAAATAGAGGCATCGGAAGCCTTTCAGAAATATTTTAGGTGTAAGTATTAATTTGGCTAAAACACTAGCTCACTTCTACAGAAATATAGAATCACTATCATATAAATCGCAGTAACATTTCAAAATAAAAAAAAAACTTTAGGTTTTTCAATAGGGAGTAGAAAACTCTTTCAGTATCACTTAAAACTTCCTTTTCTATTTCATGACAAATATGTGATTTGTTGGGTTTATTATAATTAAGTTGTTTACTCAGTAGGTGGCACTTTTCCCTCTGAGTCACCAAGCTGCCCAGGTCATCTGTATTTCAGGTTACCTTTTTTTAAATACAGTATAGAATAGATCCTGACTGCTTCTGCTCATTAGAACATCAGTTGTGATATTCTGTCAGTTTCTGTTTAAGCTTTATATTCTTGTCTCAATCTTGGTTATTACTGCTGCTTGCTGCGTCCCAATTTCTCAGGATGACTACTCCTGTTTGCCACTTCCCAGGTCAGAATTAAGGTGAAACCACACCAGGGATCCTTTAACTTGCAAAACTCAACTTTTATTTGCTCACAACAAGAATTGGCATGAAACTATGTCAGTAAACTGTGTAACACGTGCTAACCATATGTCACCAAACATACACTACAAGCCTTGCTTCTTTAGGGATCAGTTAGGGGAAGAAAATAAGGAGATCCCTCCTGTTGAGTCACGAGGTTCAGAGTCGACCCCCTTGCTTTCTAGACTCCCTCGCAGAGAGGAGAGGAGCCTAGGGGCGGCTAGATCTTCTCCTAGTCCCAGACTTGGTCAATGGTTTATGTCTAAAGGGATGAGGTGTAAGGATTACGGAAAAAGAGAGACAGAGAGAGAAAAGAGAAAGATTTCACCAGTTCTGGGTCTGGTATTGGTCCAGCCAGCCTAGAGGTCCAGTTCCAGAGGCCGTGTGTACATGGGGGCATCAATTTGTGCCCTTTTATAGTCTCCTTGCCCCTCCTTCAGGCAGGCACTCAAACTCATTAGCCTAATTAGGTGTCCTGGGCAGTTTGCCCTTCCAGAACCTTTGGAAAATGGGTTGGTGGGCTTGTGGGTTGTATGGGGAGTAACTTCTCCCTCCCTGCAGGCATGACTGTTCTTTGATCTTTGGCCATACATGGTGAGCTGCCCTGCTCAGCATATCAGAACATGGAACTGTGCATCCTCTGGCATACCCTCTATGCCCTGTTGCTAACTGGCTTCTCACCTGTGGTTCGTTGCTATGCAGGGTTCATTGTCATGCAGAGTTCATTGTTATGCAGGACTTGCCCCACCACAATGTTTGAGACATTAACTCTTTCAGTCTCACACTGCTGGATAACATTTTTTTCTCTCAACTGTTACATGTGTGTTAGTGTTGAAATAGTTTGGTTTGTAACACATCCTCATATACCCATTCCTTAAAAAGAAGTCAGCAAATAGATTTTTATTCCATTGACTGAAGAAGTTTTTAAATACTATGTTAAGCTACTGAAATTTAGCTCTATATGTAAATACAACTCTCTTATTACCCAAATACTTTGTGATTGTTTAATTGGGCCCAAGCACAGGGCATATTGTTCTCATGTTCAGGAAAAATAAGTTGTAACACTACATGTTTAAGAGTTTCAGTAAAAATATCAACCAGAAGTAATGGGGGGGGGGGGGAAATCACTGCTTATCTTTTCTCTTTTAATTCTTTCTGCATTAGCACAAAGCTGCTACAAAAATCCAAGACAATATTATGATTTTACTGAAAAGATTTGGGCTATATCTAAAATGTGTTAATCCAGCGAATTAAGTATTAACAGTTATTAGGAAGAGAATAAAGAGCCTTATGCCATTGATTAAACTAGACATGATATGCTTTCATCTTGAATAGTTTGTGTCATTCTGACACTCTTATCTGAAAAGGCTTTGGGAGAATTGGAAAAGATTTGGAAAAGAAGCAAGGATGATCAAAAAATATGGGACTTTCTTCACAAGGAATGACTAAGTTGAGGACTCTTACTAGGAGGAGTCAAATTTTGGAAAAGTCAAATTTGGGAGGATATTATAGTGGTCTACAAAGTTACAGATGGTACTGAGGACATGAATAAGGAACAGTTGTTTGTTGTCTCTTTCAATGTAAGAACTGGGGACTGCCCAATAAACTTAGCAGAAGAGAGGCTCAAAACAAGGAGAAGGGAGGCAGCCACTTATGCAAGAGCTAGTTGATATTGAAACTCCTTGGCAGGTCACTTACTTCATAAAGCTTGACATTTGCATAGGTTGAAAGGTCGGCTGGGCAAGTTCACAGAAGAAAAATCCATTGAGAGTTTTTAAATACCCAGAAGCACATCAGTCTCAAAAAAAACCAAAAAACTCTGAGCTCAAAATAGTTGAAGTTGAGGAGAGTATTGGGGTAATTGCCACTTTATGTTTGCACTAGTGTTATTCTTTCTCAGGCATTCTCTTAGGGCATCGTGAAAGCAGGGTACTGGGATAGCGGAACCTTTGGTCTGGCCCATGTTGCTCTTCTTATGTTCTTATTTTTGTACCAGGTGTGGTCTGTCATACTAATGAACTGCTACTCTTTACAAACTACCTTTAGTACCAAGCCTTTTATCTGCCCTTACTCACGTTGTATATGGGATAAAGTAGACATTTTGTGGATAAAGACGTGTGTGATTTTCTCAGACTTGTAAAATAATCGTTTACAATATACAGAAAGTTAGAAAAGGAAGAAAGGCTATATCCACAACAAAACTTATAAATATATTTGCAATCTGTTATTGCTATAATTTATCTCGATTGCTTTTGTACAACAGAACTAAAACTTGGTTAGTAATCGTAGCTGCTAGCTGTGTTTCCCTCCTGCCAGAGGTCTAGACTAGTGGCTTCCTATAAATGGTTTAGCATAATATATTTTCTGCTGTGTGGCAGGATGCCCCCAACCACGCCTATGTAATTAGTTTTGCTAGTCTTCCTTTTCCCCAGACTCTCTTGCATTAGAACACTCCTAAAAGCATTAACCTACAAGCTGCTCGAGCTGCTCTGAGTGAATGTCCTTTGAACAAAGGCTTTATGTATTAGTTGCCAGACTTTTCCCGAATGCATTTGATAAAAAACATTATTAGCAGTGTACTTGGAGTAGATATGCAGAAATTTCTGTTCTGGTCTCTAGGCTAGCTTTAATTAATCACATCCATAAAACCATGGAACCACTTTTGAGGAACAGAATATAGCAAGTATTACCTACATTCTGGTGACAGTGCAAATCCTCAATTGTCTCTGGTTATGAAGTCACGATTGTCACTCAGGTGGGTAGCTCTACATTTCTGATGCACTAGTATAAATAATTTTACTGTGGATCAGGAGCTGTCCCATGGAAAGAAAATTAGATATGCCACAGAAAAACTTTTGAAATACTCCTTGTAGTTCTGCTAGATTTAAACTCTCTGATTATTTTTATGGGTTCACAGTCTCCAGCTTGCAAGTCTTATGCCTTACTATCATAATTTTTGAAATTCTACAGTTTTGACTTCCACATAGGGCTTATTCTGAGAAAGGGTTTTTTTAATGATTTTGTTGAAAGATACCTGATTGAGGAGTCTCAGTGTTGAAGGGGACATAAAACCTTGCTTGAAATAGAATTAACGTGTTCTGAAGAAAAAGGATGGATTCATCTAAGATTGGGCTTAAAACTGTTAGAAGGCCTGAAGCTCCTTCTGTATGATGTCTTATGTTGTCTGTACTGCTATCAGTAAAGTGATTTCAATATACTGAAGACATACTCAAACCTCTAGCTAGCTTGGGTGCTGACACTAAATGCAGAAGCACAGAACTAGGGTGTAAAAATGGAAAGAAGTAAGATGGATCTTTGGGTAGCTAGTCTAGGCTGAACCTATTGATGCTGCTATGACTGCTGTGTTGATATCCCTCAAAATTATTTTTATAGTAGGATAGGCATATTTATAGAAGCTAGTTGATGATAGCTTGAGCCATCAGTCAGTCTCTGGTAATTTTAAAGCTGTGGAGAGAGAACTCTGCTGGAACTTATGTTCACTGAGGATCACAAAAGAAAATACATGAAAGAGGGGAGGAATGAGTTAAAGCAGCAACTTTGTACACTTTGGATACAGAATAGAAAAAAGAAAGAAATAACTTTTAATGACAGAGAAATCAAGGCAGAGCGGAGTATGAAGTGACGCTGCTAGTCTGAAGCCTGCAAGGGGGCAGGCTTTGGAACCACAAGTGCCTGGCTGTTTCTTTAGTGCTAGAGTTTGCTTATAAAGCTGCCTCTAGACTAACTGTAGAGTCTACACTGTCAACTAAAATAGTCTAATGAGTTTGTAGAATGTTCATTTGCCTTCATGATATTGTGGTTGAGCTGGTACTTTCTTTGTAGTCATGTATGGTCTTGTCGTGGTTTAACCCTAGCCAGCAACTAAGCACCACGCATCCGCTCACTCACTTCCCCCCCACCCAGTGGGATGGGGGAGAGAATTGGAAAAAAAGAGTAAAACTCATGGGTTGAGATAAGAACAGTTTAATAGAACAGAAAGGAAGAAACTAATAATGATAATGATAACACTAATAAAATGACAGTAATAATAATAAAAGAATTGGAATATACAAAACAAGTGATGGACAATGCAATTGCTCACCACTCGCTGACCAATGCCCAGTTAGTTCCCGAGCAGCGATCCCTCCCAGGCCAACTCCCCCCGGTTTATATACCTGGCATGATGTCACATGGTATGGAATACCCCTTTGGTGAGTTTGGGTCAGCTGCCCTGGCTGTGTCCTGTGCCAACTTCTTGTGCCCCTCCAGCCTTCTTGCTGGCTGGGTATGAGAAGCTGAAAAATCCTTGACTTAGTCTAAACACTACTCAGCAACAACTGAAAATATCAGTGTGTTATCAACATTCTTTTCATACTGAACCCAAAACATAGCACTATACCAGCTACTAGAAAGTTAACTCTATCCCAGCTGAAACCAGGACAGGTCTTCAGAAAGGTTCTGATTAGAAGAGCACAGGGAAGGGAAGTATTCTGTCTTTTCCAGAGTTTCAAATGATGTTAACAATATGTCAGTGGATAGCAAGGAATTGTCTGTATTTTTACGCTACCTAATTTTAATCTATGAAATACTACTTTTAAAGGAATAAAGACTGCTTGGTGATAAGTGTCGTATCTGAACCAGTCAGCAGTGTTGGTGCTATTAGAGTATTTTTTTTTTATATACTAGCAGAATACTGACATTGTCCTGTTAAGCTTCTGTAGGTGTCTGTCCTAGATACTTAGAGTAGATTGCGATCTAGCAGTTTGTAGCACTTGTTATTCTGTACTTTCCATTCTTTTATCATCTTCGCATTGTATTTGCTGTATCTGGTAAGGACATGTTGCTATATCATGGCTTACATTGGAAAAGGAAGCTTTTACTCTGGATGACTGTACAGTAAACCTTGAAATGTGCCAAAAATGTACATAAATACAGATAGTCTTAGCAAAAAAAATTACTAAAAAGTGTAAATGCATTAATTCCTTAAAATCACAAGACTTTAAAGCTGGTCTTGCGATTTTTGGAATGATTGCTTTTTAACAGTGATTTGAAATGGTATATCATGGTCTAGGGTGTGTCTCAGGCTGAGAACTGTCTCAGGTTCTTCATCTTGTCTTTAGAACTATTTTTGTTTACAAACTCATCTATGAAGTACTCTATTTTCACGTAATTACTTTTTTTTGCAATAGTTCTACTATATGCTCACGTGACACATCAGGATAGTGTTGAAGAAAAACCTCTGATATATTTTCATGAACTTGGTTAAAAAAATTTTTTTAGACACTCTAGGGCTGGAATTTGTGTTGAGAGAATATTTTATTAAATCATAATCTCAAAATCAGCTTTGTACATATGTCCTAAATGCACCAATAATACTACTGATTATGGTAAGTTTGCAACTACTATTCTAATGTTACATTGCCAAAATTGACGAAGACAAATTACAGCATTAAAAAAAATTGTTTCAGAACAGAATTTATTTTTACTGTTCTTACTGCATTTGCAGTTTATAAAGAGTAGTATTTAAATGTTTCATCCACAGTGCATTTATTTAAAATATTTCTTTTCATATAAATTAGGAGAATTAGAACTTATAGCAGTAATAGTTTTTCTAGCTATAACTCAATTTCATTTATCCACCCAAGTTAAGTATCAGAAGAAAGTCCAATAGAGCCAGACTTTGGTTGTCTGTGGCAGTTTTAAAGACATGGAAAACTAATAATAGAAAAAGCTATTTCTGTTAAGTGATGTGTAACGTATATTACGCTTTTCCTTCCTTGGTTTAAATAGCTCTTTTTGATTTGAGGTTTTTGAGGAAGAAACCAAATAAGATGTGTACTTTATTTTAAGGCAGAATGCTGTTGTGGTGTATCACTTTCTGTACGGCTAAGAATATGCTGTAGTAAAGCTTTTAGAAAGCCATCAAAAAGTATTGTGATAAAGAGTATTGCTGTTTTTAACCTGTGCAAATCTAATTAATGACCAAATTATCTTAAAAGTGGTGAACTGTTGAAAAATTATGATAAAAAGCATTTATAAAAACAGACCAAAAGTCAGTGTTTTATAACTATTTTTTCTACACAATTCTCTAGCATTAGTGACATTGTCTGAACTTGCAAAATAACCACTTTTTTATCATAGCCAAGTATATATATTTACAAAAGAATATGGTGAAACTACAAGCTACAGTTTTTTCATTTTTATTTTGCATAATTTAGAAATAGAAGTTGGAATTGTCAGATAGTTTGACAATTTTGATCCCTTTAAGGGAAGTCTGAGATTTGTTTGATTTAGCAGTAGTTCAGTTTATAATTCTAGGTGTTAGAACTAGGTTAACTTAATTTTTTAAAATAGGGGTTTTTTTGACTGGCCTTTTAACACTTGTATTTGAATAAGATATATATGATTTGGTGCATACATAAATCATATTGCATAGCATGAAGACTAAAAAAAAAGTAAAAAAAGATCAAATTCTAATGAACCAGTTAGGTTTATCATTGAGCAAGGGTGTATGAAAGGGACAGTCATTTGACTAGCTTATTGTCAAAGCATATGATAATAAAAAGCAAATGTCAAAAAGTAAGATTTGGTTTCAAACAAGTGAAAAATAAAACCTTCCTTTCAGGGATAATATATTTGGAAATGTTTTCTAAAAATGAACTCCTGATAATTTGTGGTAGTTAGCTCTGTTTCGTCTTAGTCAGGACAGAACCGGTTCTTAGGCTTTATTTTATTTTCTGACAACCTTTTAAAGTAGGTTAATTGGCAAATCCTGTAGTATTACATATATATATATGAAGTATGTTTTCAACCATCTCAAAGTTATGAAGAGCTTTATGTCCAGTTTTACCTATTTGTTGGTTTTGTCTAGCCTGAATTTTCTTACATTCATGTACTTCTGACATTTATATTCCAGCCATCTTGGTAGGTTTTTTTTTTCCTCAGCAATTTGCTGTGATTATTTTTGTTTTGTTTCCTAAACTGTTTCATTAAAACGTATTCCTTCAAAAGCCTCATTTTTTTTCTGTCTATATTTATCTGAAATATTACTCAGTCATATTGGAGAGGTAGCTTTCAGGTGATTTTTATAGTAGGTTTATGTGTTTATAAGTAGCTTGTGTTTCATACTGGTTTTGAACAGTTTGCATTTCTAATAAGAGGTTTTTATGCTTTCTTGTATCATACTTGAATAACTGTTGTGGTTTAACCCCAGCCAGCAACTAAGCACCACGCAGCCGCTCACTCACTTCTCCCCCACCCAGTGGGATGGGGGAGAAAATCAGGAGAAGAAGTAAAACTCGTGGGTTGAGATAAGAACGGTTTAATAGAACAGAAAAGAAGAAACTAATAATGATAATGATAACACTAATAAAATGACAACAGTAGTAATAAAAGGATTGGAATGTACAAATGATGTGCAGTGCAATTGCTCACCACCCACTGATCAACACCCAGCTAGTCCCCGAGTGGCGATTCCCTCCCCCACTTCCCAGTTCCTATACTAGATGGGACATCACATGGTATGGAATACACCATTGGCCAGTTTGGGTCAGGTGCCCTGGCTGTGTCCTGTGCCAACTTCTTGTGCCCCTCCAGCTTTCTTGCTGGCTGGGCATGAGAAGCTGAAAAATCCTTGACTATAGTCTAAACACTACTGAGCAACAACTGAAAACATCAGTGTTATCAACATTCTTTGCATACTGAACTCAAGACATAGCACTGTACCAGCTACTAGGAAGACAATTAACTCTCTCCCAGCTGAAACCAGGACATATTTTATTTCTGTTGATTAGTTAAATTCTTTAAAGTGTATCCAATGCTAGTATTCATGTATGTTTCCAATCCTGTTACAGGTATATAGCTATCGCAGTGTTAATTTGATGCAGATAGTCCTTTCTGGCACACTGGACATTTCCAGTAACACATAGATAGTAATAATAGTGCTTTATAGAGACTCTTTTCCTTTAATGGGCAATTTCACACAATGAAACTGGTGAAAAGGTCAATGTTATCCTTGAATGTATAAATACAGATTATCATGTTAGAAGAGGTCATTCATTTTGCCTTTGTATCTACTATTGTTAATACCACTATTAGAACAACTTTTTGAATTGTAGTACAGTTATGCTTCAGAAAGTTTAAAAAGGCTTAGAGCTCAAAGGAAGGTGGCAGGAAGGCCACATTGTAGTGGTGTGACACCGACAAAGTTCAATTTATTCATCTGATTTAAGAGAAAATTTAAAAAATTACTTCAGCATGAGAGAGATCTCTACTGGGACAGAGGGACTCAACTTTGCTGATAAAGCTTAACAACATCCCCCAGACAGACACTGAAATTAATTTCTTTTAGATTGAAGAGTAATTAACTAAGTGCTGAAAACATTAGAAGAAAAATCAATTAAATACTAAGATGCAAACTCCGCCTCTGAAGTTCCCTAAGCCACAGAGCTGGGAGGTTGTATCAGGGAAGGTATCAGTCTGCTGCCCTGTTATCCCTGTAAGCACTCACAAATGACTGCTGTTGAGGGGAAAGGCAGATGAACCAGATAACCTAGTACAGATGACCTCAAATTCTTATGTTGAGAACAACTCCTAATGTGAGATTAAATAGCTTTTAAGGAACAGGTTTTTGTAGCTTCTAGAATCAATTACTTACCTTTTTATGCTAGGAGTGGGTGGAGGCATGAGTGAATCATTGTGATGCTTTGTAGCCTTCAAACCTTCAAATCTGTGAATTTGTGTGTCTGTATTTTTTAATGGAGGGAACACACTTTCTTACATAGAATTTTGTGTGAACTTCATATTTGCACAACTACATGCATTAGGCCTGCAAGCTGACAGGTTGCAGAGATCAGGAAGAATCTTCTCTCCCTTCCCTAAATGTACAGCTAGATAGGAGAGAAACATCTGTCTTCCCCTAAGGCATCTGGGATTGGCTGTAGCTGCAAATAAGTTATCTGACAAGATGGAACAGTGCTTACAGTATTTACAAAGAACCTATCTTTCTTATATATTTGACTTAAGTGTCCTACTCAAGTGATCGGGATCATACTACTCATCAGATTTGCAAAGGAAAGGGATTTTTCCACAGGTCAGATTTATAGATAACTGAGGCTTCTTCAGGAGACAGTCTGTAGCTTACATCTATGCTAATAAATTAACATGTCTGTGACTGTTTTATTGCACTGAGGGTCGCTGGCACAGAACTTCTTGTGTCCACATTAATAAGCTGACTTCTCCAGAACAGAGTAGCTGCGTATGTTTTGCCTGTTGATAATTGTGTGTGGCCACCTTCTGAACTTTACCTGGGAATTCTTTGAGATTAGTTGTTGTCATAGGCCAAATCTGTGCAAGGGACTTTTTTTTTTTAAACAATTTGATGGTCTTTTAAAAACAGTTTGATAATACAGATAATAGAATTTCAGTGTCCAGGAGCAGTCCCTTTAAATGTTTAATTTAGTGGTATAGATATATCTACATGTATATTTTAGCATGGGGCATGCTCATATCCTGTCAAAAAAGACTAGAAGTTTTTCCTTTGGCAGAGCCCTTGGAGGGGCACACTAACACTTCCTGTTTGATTCATGGCATGACAGTAAGCTATTACCACTCTAATTCTTGACCATCCTGTTGACTTGGAAATAGTCTATCTCTGCAGTTTCCTTCTGGCTGATGTTTCAGTTGGAGTTGTCAGTGACAGCTGTACATCCATCATGCATTTCCCACCTGTCTGATATAGTTCTTTATCAGCCCTGTGAGTGTGTCCAGAGGTCCCAAACCTCTTCCCTATCTGCCTCATCAAATGACTTCTGATCCATTCAGGGTGTGAATGGATATGTGTGACGGAAAAAAGACTTAACTGCAAGGTTCAAGCAAATGATTTATTTTGAACTTCACTTACAGACTTAACACGCCACTATTGCAGGTTTTACAGATACAGTGGAGGAATGCACTATTGCAATTTTTTAAGGCAAGAGTAGTACACTATTACAACCACAAGCGATTCACAGACAACCACAAGCACACTCGCGTTTACAAACTTAAAGCATGAACAATATTCACTTACCCCTCCAGGTAAGGGCTCTCAATCCCAGGGAAGTTACCTTGACCGGTGTCCCGATCAAGGTGGGGAAGGGTCTCCTTCACAAGCCAACTGTATAGTTGGAGAAGTGACTCCCCCTTTTCCAACCTGAATCTTAGAGTTTTTATCCCCTGACTTGTGGAATGGTGTGTATGACTATGTCTGAGTGGATTATGATATAGGCCTAAATGGATTACGTATATCTGAGTGGAGTTTCCCCTTATCTTTCCTTTGTTGGTCTGTGATTGTTTGAATACACAAGGTTGTCATTTGAAACTGAAGCTGAAACCTTCCAGGTTTGGTTTTTGGTTTTTTGTGGGGTTTTTTTTTTTCTTTACCTTGCTTCCTGAGGGAACTGAATAGTGGTTGGATTGAGACTCGGGGCATACTATTTGTTAAGGGATTTCAAGGCTCAGTTCAGGTTTTGGTTCTCTGAGTGGCGCATCCACTGCCCTGTTTAGTTTAGGGTTTATCAGACAACCCAGGGCTAAGCTGTCTACACAGCTCCCCGTGAGTGAGTCCTCACTGCAGAGAGACAGGGCCTCAAGGCAATCCAAGGCTGGGTTGCTTTTGTAACCCCCCATGAGTCGCCTGTGTGCACTAGACATGGTGAAACTCATCTGTGAACTATGAGCTGGACAATCCACACAACATGTAATCAACAATCTTGCCTCTTTCCACATTTCACTTCCCCAGCCTGGTCACCCACTTTATCAGGAGGCATATGATCTTCTCTTCCAACTTGGGCAAAGGATTTACTTTGCTGTCTCAAAATGAACAGACTGTCATCTCATCCTGAGGTTTTTTGCAACCTGCATATTTGTATTCTTACATTCAAATTTTGTGTGGTGGCTTTCTTACACATTCTGTCAGTGAATAAAAAGGAAAATATATTCGCATCTTGCAAACTGCATTTTTGCATAACCCTCATGACTCTTATATTTTTCTAATGGTTGGTTGAGATTGCTGTTGGCTTGAGAGCTTTTTGTTGTCTGTGGTTCCTGAAGTATTTATTAAGGTCCTGGTGACAACTATGACCCATCTTCACCTTTGGTTTGGTTTGGTTTTTTGGTGGTGGTGGTTGTTTTTTTGTGGCATGTGGGGTTTTTTTTTTTTTTTTTTGAAATAGCAATTAGACCTATGTAATCTAATGGGTAATCTAGATGATTTGTTATTTCAGGGGGTTCTTGGCTTGAAGCTACTACCTGGCAAGTATTAACTCTGTAGTCTCCTGCATTTTGGAACCCAGCATCTGTGGGTTAAGTAGATTCCTTGGAAATTCAAAATAAAGTTAGAAGAAGTGGTGTCAAAATCAAAAAAGATAAGTTAGGCTGATTTGGTTAAATGATATAGAGAAGCAAATGATGGAATTGAACTGTTCAGTACACAAAAATTATATGAGCTTTCAAACAAACCACAAGCAGAAACCATCCATATGAAAGGGGGGGAAAAAAAAAAGAAGAAAAAAAAAGAAAAGAGCTTGTAGATGATGTAGTTAAAGTCAGTCATTCGACATTGAAAACATAGAGGTTTTTCCTATTAAACTGAGGAATAATAGAGTGTATGAATGCTTCTTACAGGAAATTATTATTGCCTATAAAATTTGAATACTTAATGAAGCCATAATTAGAAAACCATTACTATCTGGGTATGTTCTTGCAAAAATAGTTAGTGTATTGGAAAATAATAAAACTAAGGAAAATATAATTTTATCTAATTTAAGTTTCGTTATCATCACATTTTTCTTACAAATACTAGCCTATGCATAATGAAGAATACTCGCTTCCCAGCACAAACAGAAGGATACCATGGTCTTTGTTTTTCAAAAGTGTAACAGAAAAAAGGGATTTAATTCATATCACTGTCTCCTATCACAGTTCCTTGTGAAACTGAACTGAATGTGAGGAGGAGTAACTTCAGATTCATACCTGTATGAGAGTAAGCAGATTCAGGCCATAAGGGCAAATTTTCAGCTCCACTGAAATCAGTGACAGCATTTTACTTGAGTTTAGTGGAACTGGCTTTCTTCTTAAACATCCATTTTTATCTAAGGATGTATGACTTTATTGAGGTTTTTTTCCTATTAGTATTGTATATTAAAAAAAAAATTAGAAGACCAATACTTCCTGTGTATTGCACAGACTTTCTTGTGTTGAGGTCTAAACTACATTTTAAAGGAATTTGGGCAAATTTGGGTTTTCTCACTAAATAAGCCTGAGCCCTGTCTGCTTTCTTCGAGGAATAATTTTGCAGAAACTTCAATATGGCTCTGTCCTAAATGCAGAAATAAGTTCGTTTCCTTAAATATGTAAAAGGCAGGAAATGTTCAGTAAAAAAATCTTTCTCTCTGTATCTGTGTCGTCTTATAGCTTTGTGACATACAAAACCTAATCCTATTCCAGCACATTTTATATAAGAATGCTGATTTGATTACCTCCCCCTCTCCAAACAGCAAATGGGAAATGAGTGAGAGCTTTATGTGCATATCGAGGTCGCTCAAACTCTGCCATTCTGAGAGATCAATGCATATGAATGTCTGAGTTCAAAATTAGAGCTTAATCCCACAAACTGCTCCACACCCAGTACCTTTAAAAATCAGAAAAATTCCATATGGTCACAGCAGTCTACATGCAGAGAGTTTTCTGAATTTGTTCCAAATTTTAAGCTTTGTTGTTTTGTCTATGGATTTGGCTTACGGATAGACTTTAACTCTGTTAGCACTGAAAGGTATATATCGTATGATCAGACCCCTATGTGATAACCCATTTGAAAACAGTCCTTATATGTTATTTTTAACAGAAATGTCTGGTGGCCTGAAATTAGTAAATATTTGGGTTAAAAATTAAAGCATAAAGATGGTATCTTTTAATCTTTGTTTTCACTCAACATTCAAAATAATGGTAATTATTCTGAAACATACTGCAAGAAAATCGGTATAAATCCTCTAAAATCAAAGGCATTGTAAGAGTGTTCTCATATCACTAGCCATATCATAGGGTTGCATATTCAAAATATGAAAGTGTAATTAAGGAATTGACTGCTGTGTGACCACTGCTGCTATTATTAGCTATGCTGCAGAAAACATTTTAATTCCATTTTCAGCTCCAGATACTTACATGTTAACTACACAAAAACTCATTGAGATTCTGTATTTGAAGGATCATATCTAAAATGATGAAAATTCTCCTTTAAAGACATTATTTAGCTTTTGGCAAAAATATTATTTTCATTTTAGTTTGTTACAGTGTACTCTTAAGACACATATAATCACTAGAAGATAATGAGAAGGAAACTATAATGGCAGTTCATAAGAATTTTTTAAAATAATTTTTGGTGTAATAATTGAGAGTTATAGTTTTTAATTGGAATTAAAGTTTAAATAGCAGGAGTTACAATTAATATTGTTTAGTTGATAAGTATGAGACCGTAAGAGGATTCTAATATGTTCAAAAAGTGTTTTGAATCAGCAGCAGTCTATAGACATGCTGCTATAACTTCGTAACAGCATGGTAGACTGCTTTATGGAGCCAGTGGTTACAAAGATTCACTTTAACTTTTTTTTTTTAACTTGCAGGTGTTCCACTGGCCTGAGGCCAGCAGCTGTGAGTGTACTGCAGCTTGCAGTTTACACCAGAGTGTAGAAAATGCTGACACCAGCTGGCTGCACATAATTAAGCTGATTGCGGTCTGACAACTTGAACTATGATACAGATATGTGATAAATATACAAAATATCTTACAAATTTGATTCTCTGACATATTTTATCTACTTTTTTTTCCTCCTTAACAGATATGATATCTGCACTTATAAAAACAAGCCTTGTGGAACACTGGGTAAGTTTATGAAGAGAAATTTCAGCTTGTATTTGCTGTTTGTTTCCTTGCTTTATACTTGGCTATTAATTTATTGGCTGATTAGATCTTTTTAAGTTTATGCTTTCAAAATTTTGCAGTTTTATAAACATGAATAATAAAGGGTAACCTAGATGGTTTTATGCTTTGATAGATTGCTAGAAGTTTAACTTGAGCTGCTGATGGGCCTTTATTCTCTGGCAGCTGTAATGCTGATAAAACCTAGCAGATCACTCAAACTTACCAAGCAATAATTAGAGGAGAGGACTGACTTACTGTTTATTTCTATTTAACCTGTCTCCACGATCAATTTAAAAAAATACAAATAAAAGACCTTAGGAAAGTTTAAACAAAAAACCAACAACAACAAAAACACCCACCAAACCCACCAAAAACCAGAAAACCCCCCAAAACCACCCTACTAAAGAAACAGGCTTTGAGATTTACACTGTTGGTCTGTTGTACACAAGGAGTACAGCTTCAGACTGTTACTTTCACAGACTTAGAGAAAAATAGCACAGTGATATAAATTACAGTAATTAACTCCTTAAAACAGTACTTTGACAATGGAGAAACACAAGCAACCTTGAGTGCAGGATGGAGAACTACCATTCTCTCCATACCTAAATTTGTCACCAAAAGTTTTTTACTATACCATAGTTGTTACCTTTAGTAGTGCTTTAACATATGAAAGAAATATTATTAAACGAGTGTGTGTGTGTATATATATATATCTTCAATTTGGATCCTTTCATATAAGCCTCTTTCTCAGAATGAATTAAAGATATAATTCTCATTCAGATAGTTCAGGTTATTAATGCTTTTCTCATAATCAGAGCTCATAATTTTATTTGCTTTGTCTTTTCCTGTATTACTGTATGCTTTGCTAGCCTTAACTCATGTTGATTTTTCTACAAGTCTTGCTCAAGTCAGCATGATGCTTGTGGCACAGGGAAGTAGTTTACATGGGGAAAGGTATCAGAATTTTGCCTGCTGTAAATATAAACAATATCCACAGCATGTTTTAGTAAAAGGCAAATGATGATGAATTTCTAAATGTAATTGATTTTCTTTTGACATTTGTGTGGGAAAGACAAAACTGAAGAGACTGTCTATATTGATGTCATATAATTGTCTTTGCAATTGTAGTCTTAAAAGAAGAAAGTTTTAAATGGTGTACATTCACTGATGAACTATTTGATATTTACATGTGATATTTTTAACACAGATCATTAGTGTACTATTTCTTACTGTATCAGACTTTGCCATAAAGGCAAATACTGCTTCACTTGAATCCAGCATAACAGGGGATGGACTTTGGCAAATGCTTGTTTTTTAAAAAAACAACAAAACAACCCCCCCCCAAAAAAACCCAAAAAAACAAAACCACACACACGATATCAGTTCCAACTCACTGTTATGGGACCCTTGGGAACAGAACCATGACACTTTATTTGCATTATAGGCATTGAATGGGAGAAGAGACAAGGCCCTGTGGCCCTCTTTTGCAAGGCATTTAATATGCTTAAGTCCCACTGACCTCCAGTAACTAAAGTTAAGCATATATTTAAGGTGTCTGTGAACAAAAGTCTCAGGTCTCAAAAGGTCAGAAGAAACTTGAATCATTGGTGTTCTAGGAAGAAACAGAAGTAAAGGATTTACTGTGGCATAGATGTCTCTCTCCTATTCCAGTTTCCTAAAATAGGGAATCTTGCATGGAAACTCTTGGAAAAGATAGACCTCAGATGTCATTGCAGCACCTTTGTGGCTCCAGTGAAGAACTCCTTCTTTTTTAAATCTGAGCCATAGACTGGGTTCTGGACTTGATCTCTGCCACTTTCTGCAAGCGTGGTATGGAATTATAAATCATTAATCTGGTCCTGTAAGTCACTGAAGCAAGTGCTCAGTTATAAGATCTGAAGATAGAGATGACTTCATCACTCAAATGTGGTGAACTTTGCAGGGGAACATGACAGTTGTTATGTAAGTACTGCCATGTTTTCAGAATGTCCTACTCAATTAGAATAGCATAGTTTAGGCAGGTGAACTGCAATTATTGTATTTTCTACAGGTTGCACGCTGCAAACAATTTACAGATTTTTTTTTTCTTAATGGATAGTTGTTTTTCTTCTGATGTTTCATCCTGTCCTCAGTAGGCGTGTCTACACCAGTGATTTGATTCAGAGCAGTAGTACTGTTTTGATGCAAATTCTACAGACACACGTTGTCACCTTTTGCCCATGTCAGTTTGGTTATCGGAGTAGTTTTGGTATGTGCAAACTAGATTTGTTTTGGAGAAAATTAAGTCAGAACACATACTCCCCAAATGCTCTAAAGGTCTAAATCACTACATGGGCTGTATTCTCATGATATCCTGTAATATTTTTTCCTTTTGAAAGCTTTGAACCACATATGTAGTGAATATGTTTGGCCTACGGGATTAAACTAATCCAAAGTAGAATGTCCAACCCACATACAAAGATATGTGAGGAGCCTCAATATCAGTGCTTCACTCTGCTGACCAACTCCTGTGGCTCCAAATTACTTGCTAATGTGGACACAGCCAGGAAGCACTTGTCATCTTATTACTTGCTTCTGTTAGTCCAAACAGAATAATTTGAAGTAGCACTTTTTCCAGTCATTGTTTTGTTATAGTGTAGTTAACTGAGCAGGTAATTTCCTTAAAGAAAGGATTACTGCTTTTTTTTTTTTTAGATAAGAAACCCTAGGGAGGAATACATTAAATAAATCTGTTTAGAGCTTTCTCTAGTGGCAGAAATTATGTCTGCAGTATGTTGTGTGATACTCTGTTGCTGAAGGATGTATAAGATAAGGAAGAGCTTTCTCTCTCTAAAGAAAGTTTTTAAAAGCACTTGTAATACAGTAAGGTTTTAATTCCAGAAGATGATGGGTGATAAATGGAAAAGACTTCAATGGTTAAATGAATGCTTGTTATTAACATGTCTCCTCTCTCTTCATTGATGCATTCAGTTTTGCTTTTATAATTTTTTAAAATGTACCATGTGGGGCTTTTTGTAGCCAGAAAAGTTGCTTGTATGTTTTTATGAACCCACTAAACTTAAACATTTGTTTAGAAAAATAATGTGGATACATTTTGCTTTCTTCAGGCTCAAGAATGTTAAAATAGGAATGCTTTCTTGAATTCCCTCTCCTGGCTCAAGTTACTAGGTGGTCCCAAGTTACTAGAAGTAAAATTTATAAATCCAACCCTTAGTCTAGACATTTTCCAGCACTGACTGCAGTTCAAAAAATACTGATGTCTAGCTGGCAAAGTGAAATTCCCCCCAGTGATTTTTTGCAAATTACTAGAAAGTTAACCTCTTGCCAACTGCTCCTTCTGTGCATAGAGGCTATTAAAAAGAATCCAGGCATTTATAAGGAGGGCTTTTAAGACTGAAACACCTTGGCGTGACCTTTGTGTCTCCTTCTGTTTATTCAGGCTTGGCCTCTGTGGCTGGAATGTGTGAGCCTGAAAGGAGCTGCAGCATTAATGAAGACATTGGCCTAGGTTCAGCTTTTACCATTGCACATGAGATTGGTCACAAGTGAGTGAGTTTAAAAAAAAAAAAATGTTTTAATGTATCTCCTTTTTAATATTAGTTTAATAATAGATATTATTTTTCCTGCATGGCTGTACCATCTCTATTCTGGTGCTCCATGTTTCTGTATATAGTATGAGTGGCAGTATTTAGTATATATTTCCAAGGGCTTTAACTTTAGTACTGGAGACTCATTGTTTACCGTTTGATTTCAGATTCCAGTTTAATCTGCTTTTGAGATTTGGCTCACAACCTTCTCTGTTTCATATTTTGAAATATTTAGCTTTGAAAATTTTCTCCCCCCCCCCCCCCCCTTGTCTACCTTTCTTTATGAAACAAAAGCAGTTAAAAGGTAACTTTTTTTTGCTTTTTGTTATTTTGTCTTACATATAATTCAAACTATTTTCATTAAAACATTGATTCTGTTGTCAATATTCATACACTTTTAGTCATCTTTCACTCAAGCATGAAATATATAAAACAGTCATAGCATCACTTGTTACATTTTAAGCACCAGCATATCATTTTAAAGAGCATGATGTTATGAGACTGATAAAATTCGAGTAGAGTTTGGTCTGGAAATATTTCAGATCTTCCTTCAAAAGACAGCATTGTTAGTACGTTGTGATGACTCTAAAAATACTAGGCACCTTCTATTATCAAGAAGTTTCCTTCTGTGTTTACATGGGTTGACCAACACTGAGTTATGGATGACATGTTTTTCCAATCATTAGCTGATGCAACTGCTAAAAGTTCCAATGCAGACTGAAATGGAAGCTATCAATCTGCTGATCAAAAGCAGGAGTTGGAAGTAAACACTTATTTCCAGCCCACCTATCATGCGAGATAATCACTGGGCAAGTATGATCTCATTTATATTATGTATGAAAAAAACACTGTAGTTGCACTGAAGTAGATGAATTCTAGAATCCAAAAGCAATTGTATAAGATCTGAACAAAAATAATTTAAACCACGTGTAATTCTCATCATCTTCGTTTCCTTCCTCCTTTACTTGCATGAGTTGAAAAAGATAGGATAAAGGAAAAGGTATTTCCACTGCTGAGGAAAGAGCTCCTCCAAATCACTCACAGTTCTGCAATTCTTGTTAATAACATCTCTTATAGTAATTTGTGACCTTGCTGTGAATTTAATTCACATGTTTAACAACAAAACCTACAATACCACATCTTCATTCTAATCCATATGCCATGCAACTACATCTTTTATGCAGGTTATTCCACAGATACATGAAAATAATGTATATATACGCAGCTATTTTATTATGTAAAGCTGGCATGATGACAACAACTGATTTGAAGAGCTTAGACCTTGATTAGAATCTGAGAAAAACAATATAGCCTTTGTATATATCCTGTGATCACAGGATTATTTTATTTTTTTTTACCACCTGTGTTTTCTTCAATCCATATTGGCTTCTTATATATAAGGTCTTTAAAATTCTGAAATCTCAGCTCTTTGAGGCTTTCGCCTCCTCCTGTAGCTTGCATGACATGTCAAATGCTGGTTTGAAATAAAAGTAGAAATCATATTCATTAGATTTTATCCGATGCACAGTGATTAAAGTTGCACTGCAGGCACAGTGTTAAATGAACATACCATGTAAAGCTGAAGGAAGAAGGAGGAAGGGGGGGACGTTCGGAGTTATGGCATTTGGCTTCCCAAGTAACTGTTACACATGATGGAGCTTTCCTGGAGATGGCTGAACACCTGCCTGCTGATGGGAAGTAGTGAATGAATTCCTTGTTTTGCTTTGCTTGTGCGGCTTTTGCTTATCTATTAAACTGTCCTTATCTCAACCCATGAGTTTTCTTATTTTTACTCTTCTGATTTTCTCCCCCATCCCACCAGAGGGGGAGTGAGCGAGTGGCTGTGCGGTGCTTAGTTGCCGGCTGGGGTTAAACCACGACAATACCTTCAGTAAAAGCTGGAAAGAATATGTGGGCAAAAAATCTTTAAGGCTTATAACATTTTGTGCTATCTGCTCATCACCCCCCATTTACCCATAAAGTGACTGAATGCCTCTAAATCAAGCAAGTTATTACTTTCTCTTGACTTCCTGCTTCCTTGAGTGGGTATTATTAATGAATGTACTACAAGATACTTGCATATGTGAGTAAAATAATAGTTTCAAGCAGCATTGTAAACTTTTTTCTTTGGTTGTGCCACAAAGATTCCTTTTCTCTTCAGACATACGTGGGAAATAGGAAATTGGCTTCATTGTCAAATGAAAAATAGAAGTATTTAAGTGATATGTCTACACTGAATATATAACATACACTAACAAACCACTCAGAATGGGAGGATTGCCTTTTTAGAGATCATATTTTTATTAATTATATAGTTGCTGTGGAATACTGTTTTTGTTTAAAAATGTTGAACTGAGGAATAAAATTTTCTTGTGATTAAAAGAGAACAGTAATGGTAATACATATATTCTAATAGATTCTTCACAATTTCTCCAAAATTTGATTTCTAAGATTCTCTGATGGAAAGTATGGCTCAACTTGTTATTAGTTTCTAGTAGTTCATTAAATTTTAAAGTGATGAGAAGTCATTAGATCATCCAATCTGACTTTCTGTATATCGCAGTGTATTAAATTATGGTCTGTCATACTTTCTGTTAAATATTTATCAGTAATTTTTAAAATATGTTTTTGGCTTCTGTTCCTTACCACTTGTAAGTTTTTATTATAGTTTTGGTATTTGCATAACCCAGTTTTGGTGCAGATAAGCTGTGTGCAGTCAAGACTCATAACTAGGTGTTTTCATTGAAGATGACCATACACTGTCATTAACTCTGTGTTTCTTGAGGGCATAAAGAAGGTGTTAGATTAACAGTTTTATGGTTGTTTCTCTCTATGCATGGTTCTGAGAACAGCTTTGTATTACTTTTAATACTTCTGTGAATCAGATAAAATTCAGAGCGAGCCCTTCAGCCTTCAGAATAGTGTCTCTAGAAATTTGATTTATGATGCTTGACTTTCAGGATGCTGAAGAAATGCTTAAGATATGTGGCAAGCAAAAATCACAACCGGTGATTTCTCATGGCAGGAATGAGAATTGAATGTGTATCCCCTGCACTGTCAAAGTTTGACTTTCTTAGTGAAGAAAGGAACTATTTGCTGGCTTGAATATGCTCTTATGCTCAGACAAGTGTAAGATTTAAGATCCAGTCCCATTTTGTGTTTCCCTACCAGCTGAGTTAGGGGTTTTTCTGCTCTGTGCTTTTTTTTATTTGAATACTTTCTGAACTGCCTAACTTGCCCCATGCACACTGTACAGGACAGTTAGTTGAATTGATAGGGAATTCCAGGTTCCATTGAAAGGGGTATGTCTCTAAAAGAAAGGCATTGTGCCATTCATTGTTGCAGTCCTATTGAGCAAGCTGAGATCTGGAAACTAAATAACAACATGAAAAAGAACAAGTAAGATAAAAGGGGGATGGGAATTGAAATGTCAAAACATGAGGATAGTGGACTAGACTTAGAACAGAGAACTGCCCATAAAACTCTGAGTAAGGAAAGAATTTACCAGTGACAGACATCTATAGAGGGCTGTATGGAAGGAGCAGGGAGAAAAGGCTGGTGGCTAAAGTAACTTCTGAAAAGTCAGAATTGTCTTGATTTATAGAAGATGTAATGAATTGACATTCAGAAGAGTTTGGCAGTCATATCTTGATGAAAAGAAGGCATAAGAAATAGTAAGGAAATAGATTGTAGTATAATGAAGTAAATTAGTTGCAAGACGAAGAAGAAAAATAATTTCCTAGCATGTATTTAGTTCTGAATTAGTTCATACGGCTAAGACGCGCCTGTAATTGTAGCATTTTTTAAGTCTTTTTTAGTCTGTATGCAAAGTAGAAAAATAGCATAAATACCCCTACTGCCCATATGAGAAAGTTGGTCTTTGGTGCTGGAGCAGAAATTTCTAATCTAGGAAAATGTTATCCTAGAGGTACTTTCAGAAGCTGGTTGTCTTTTCCTCATTCTTCAGTTATCAGAGAATTTCATGTTTGATCGGTCAAATCTCAGCTGCATTATAGGACCTGAGTGAGATATTTTCTAGAAGAAACTCATCTCCGAGGAATATATGGATTGTACAACTAGTAGGAAAATACTCCAATCTGAGGTAATAGGGACACATATACCATACTTCAAAATATGAAGCACAACTAGGATGAATTGTACTAACACCACTTCCCATCGGATCTCCAGTTGATGGTGTCATCATTGTTTTATCTATGATGATGATGTCTTCCATCTTCAACTATAGCAGGGCTGTCACAGTCTCAAATCTACATTGTATGAACACCTCAACACCAGCCAGAACAAGTTAAAACTTGTCCTTGCTAGATGCCTAGGATCATCTGAGAATGATGACTTACATTTTTAGGGACAGTTTAAGTAACTTACTTTTAGTAAATTGACTGGACAAGCCACATAAGACTATATATATATATATATATATATGTTTTTTCTTCTTTTTTGTTAAAGAAACATTGTTTTAGGTCTGCCTTTGTAATACTGCAGGTATAAAAGCAGGCAACTTCTATTAAAAAAAAAATCTTCATTGGGATTTTAATAATGTATTGTGCATTATAAAATGAAATGTCATAAACAGACTAGAAAAATAATTCTGGTATCTGTGATATGTTTATATTTAAAATATGGAAAAGGTTTGTGTCCATGTAAAATATTATTTGAAGTATAGAATTAACAATACTAAAATCATTTGTCTAACATTAAAGCATCCTAATCAAGGAAAAGGAATGTAATAACATTTCACAGATCTTAGCAAAGGTGTAAGAATAAATGGGGGTGAAGAGGAAGGTTATAGAAACCTTCAGGGCATCATGAATTTCCAAAGGAAATCTGAGCTCAAAAGTTTGCTTCCTGATTAGAGGCAATACTTTCCACTTTGACCTACAGTGTAGAGACCTCTTGCATTCATACTCCAGCTTTGTGTAGCACACAAACCTTACTTGATGTTATTCTTGTGGAATGAAAGCTGGATAGCTATGGCAATGTAAACCAGGAGGAGAAATTTGTGCTCTACTTTTTCTAATATTCCCATAGAAGTCTGCTATTTCCCCATAAGAAAGTTCAGGTTTCTGAATAAGCTGTATTTTTTCAGTAAATTAGAATTTGCTGTGTTTAAGAGCTCCATATGTTATTTAATACTAACTTATGCTAATACATCAAAATTGTATTTGATTGGGTGTTTGATCATGAGCCATAACTCAAAGAATGATGTTTAGGAACTAAATGGGGAAAAATGTTATGCTAAAAGTATGCTAAAATTATGTTTAATTTCATGGCAGGTATGCTTCCTATAAAGCTACTATTATTCAATTAGTTTGTTTCCCAAATTTTCAGGGAAGTAATATGTTTCACTAAAGTCGAAGTTGTAAATTCTGCATTACTTCAGAATAAAGGATTAGGGATTCTCCAAACCATATAATGATCTCCAAATGCAAGAAATCAGCAGTTAAGGTTAAAATCCACATTAAGACATGGAAATAGAAAGTAAAGTAACTTGATCCCTCCCTTGAGGAGAATAATGCAATATCGGGTAGTTTCAATAAATGCTATCAAGGTTTGTGATCTCAAATTAAAATAAACAGATTTTTCAAGACCATACTTTTTTAATTCTTTTTTTCTTTTCTTTATAATGTCATGTAAGGGTGAGTTGCAATTTGTGTGCAATTCTGAAGCTGTCACCAATACCTTTATAACATTGGCTAGAAATACACGGAGGTCTTCCATGTATCATAGAATCATTTAGGTTGGAAAAGACCTTCAAGATCATCAAGTCCAACCATCATCCATGCCCACTAAACCATGTTATGGAGTACCCCGTCTATGTGCTTTTTGAACACCTCCAGGGATGGTGACTCAACCACTTCCCTGGGCAGCCTATTCCAATGTCTGACAACCCTCTCGGTAAGGAAATTTTTCCTAATATTCAACCTAAATCTCCCTTGCCTCAACTTGAGGCCATTTCCTCTTGTCCTATCACCAGCCACCTGACAGAAGAGACCAACACCCACCTCACTACAACCCCCCTTCAGGTAGTTGTAGAGAGCAATAAGGTCTCCCCTCAGCCTCCTCTTCTCCAGGCTAAACAGCCCCAGTTCCCTCAGCTGCTCCTCATAAGACTTGTGCTCCAGGCCCCTCACTAACTTGGTTGCCCTCCTCTGAACATGCTCCAGCAACTCAATGTCTTTCTTGTAGTGAGGGGCCCAAAACTGAACACAGTACTCGAGGTGTGGCCTCACCAGTGCAGAGTACAGGGGAACAATCACCTCCCTGCACTTGCTGGCCACACTATTTCTGATGCAGGCCAGGATGCTGTTGGCCTTCTTGGCCACCTGGGCACACTGCTGGCTCATATTCAGCCGGCTGTCAACCAGCATGCCCAGGTCTTTCTCTGCTGGGCAGCTTTCCAGCCACTCTTCCCCAAGCCTGTAGCATTGCATGGGGTTGCTGTGACCCAAGTGCAGGACCCAGCGCTTGGCCTTGTTGAACCTCATATGATTTGCCTCAGCCCATTGATCCAGCCTGTCCAGATCTCTTTGTAGAGCCTCCCTACCCTTGAGCAGATCAACCCTCCCTCCCAACTTGGTGTTGTCTGCAAACTTGCTGAGGGTGCACTCAATCCCCTCATCCAAATCATTGATAAAGATATTAAAGAGAACTGGCCCCAACACTGAGCCCTGGGGAATGCCACTTGTGACCTGCTGCCAATGTAGAGAGGGAGGGGGGAACTTTCTCTCATTACATGGTATGGGGATACAGTGTAAAAAAAAAAAAAAAAAGTGCTGACCTTCTATTGCTATAAAAACATGAAGATTGTATTTTCTCCAAAAATTTACCATAACATCATATCAATTCATAAATATTACACTGATAGTAGGGATGAAAATAATTAACAAAATCACCATGTATGTCTACACAGAAATTGCTGTGTGAGTTACATGTAGTTCATAGCTCTGATATTGTAGGAGAAAAATATTTTATTCTTTAATAGCGTATTTTGTGCAAATTCACGCTCTTTTTGTTGAACAAGATAATGCTGAAACATGCTAGTTTTCCCTTTCATCCCTCCTTGCATATGTTCTAATGTCACTAAGAAAAGGCAATTTAAAGCTATAGTAACATTTACAGATACAGTGAAGCTGTCTCTTAATTTTCTTATTTTTTCAATGTAGGCTGCAAATAGACATTCTAAGCTATATGAAATACATATATAGATTTAAATGACATCTTTTTGATCATTTTGGGAATAAGTACAACACTAAAAAAATACAAAGTTTGTGAAAAAGTTGATATATCATATCTAAGCAAATAAGCTGTCAGTTTTTACAAGCAAATTATAATTTGCCCTTTAGATCTTATATCTAATACAAGAATACTTGTTCAAGCATGCCTTCCATCTTCTACTGTAGTAGAGATTTACTGTTCGAAATTTTTAAATTATTCTTCACTGGTGCACTTTGTGACCTTTCCCTGCCCCTTGCTTCATTCTTCATAAATGTTGTGAGAGCAGTGTATCTAAGTAACATGCTGAGGTAGTGAAGGAAAATCTACCAACATACCTGGGTCAAGATACTTACCTTGAATATGACCCATTTCACTCTTAGTATGTATGTTTATTTTGTCTTTTCTAGTACAAATAATTAGTATAATAAAACTTCTTAAGGTTAAAGTTTCTTTTCTCTCTTAAAAAGAAATGTATATTTTTTCCCAAAGAGTTAAATGTAGTTATGTAGCTGTAGATGAGCCTCTGATAGTGGACAAGAAGATAAAGAGCTTGATTGTACAATATCTCTCTTGCTTGTATTCCTGTAACTTTGTTGCCTCACCTGACTCAAGATTCTCAGTCTCTGGTACTTTCTTCCTTATGCTGTTATACAAGTGGCAGAGCAAATTAAGAGCCACTGCTTTAAAAGAATTAGTCCAAATTCTCCCTATAACTCATGAATCTGTATGTGACTAAAAAAATGAACATACACTGTTGTATTTAGAGGAAAAAAAAATTAGCGTCCTCTGCAGTTCTGAATGCTCCAGACTCTAAGAAAGTTAGGAAATGGCTTGATATGCAGATCATCAGTACTACAATTGGAAAGCGGAGATAATTGATTGCTAACAAGTGAAAAAAAAACAGTTCACCTGAGTAGCGCATTTCAGATAACTTCAGTGCTATAAAAGTGCATGGTATACAAAATAAACCTCTGTGAGCAGTACTGAGGAGCATTCAGATAGGTTTGGATCTGTCTTGTGAATCTTAAATGTTTGGGTAATAAATCAAGATGGAAGCATCCTGGCTGTCTCACAAAAATAACTGCTTTCATTTCAGATACATCAGCAAAGCCTATAGGATGGCTCCCTGTGGAATACCTACTCTGTAGCAATGTCTGCATGTATCTAGTTTAGTGTGTGATGTCTCATAAATGCAGTAAGTCATATGCTATATTATATATGGGAAAGGTCTGACTGACACCTTAGATTATTATATCATCAGCATATAAAAGCACAGCTTTAAAAATACCCATCTGTCGTGGTTTCAGCCTAGCTGGTAACAAAGGACCACGCAGCCGCTCGCTCACTCCTCCCGCCCCCCTCCGGTGGGATAGGGGGAAGACGGAGAAGAGAAAAGAAAAAAAACCTGGAACCTCGAGGGTTGAGATAAAGGCAGTTTACTGGGACAACACAAAGAAATTGCAAGAACAGCAACGGTACTAATGAAAGAGTATACAAAAAGAGTGATGCACAGTGCAACTGCTCACCACCCGGAACCCGACGCTCCGATGCTTCCCCCCACCGAAAGTCAAGCCCACCCCCCCGGCCGGCTCCCCATTTATATACTGAGCATGATGTCACATGGTATGGAATAGCTCCTTGGCTAGTTCAGGTCAGCTGCCCCGGCTATGCCCCCCACCTCCCAGGTTCCTGTAAAAATTAACTCTATCCCAGCTGAACCCAGGACACCATCTGAGCACCGTATGTGCTATAATGAAACTTTCAGACAAGTGTTAATTATTATGATCAGTCTTCAATATTGATATATATTTTGGGAGGGAAAGAGTTAAATGTCAAATGCAACAAACTAAATCAGACTTTTACAATGAAAAAGAGTACTTTATTAGCCTAGTTCTCAACTGCCATAATTTCCTAGAATTAGGTGTACCTCAAATGGAAACATTTCCTTTTGAATTATCTCCCTACAATTTCTTAAAATAAAAAAACCTTAGTTTTTATTAATCTCTATGAATTACTCCCTTTATAGAAAAGGGCATTTGTGTAAGTGTTGTGGTTTAACCCCAGCCAGCAACTAAGCACCACGCAGCCGCTCACTCACTTCCCCCCCACCCAGTGGGATGGGGGAGAGAATCGGAAGGAAAAAGGTAAAGCTCATGGGTTGAGATAAGAACAGTTTAAAGGAACAGAAAAGAAGAAACTAATAATGGTAATGATAACACTAATAAAATGACAGTAATAATAATAAAAGGATTGGAATATACAAAACAAGTGATGTACAATGCAATTCCTCACCACTTGCCAACTGACATCCAGTTAGTTCCCGTGCAGCAATCCACCCCCCAGGCAAACTCCCCCAGTTTATATACCTGGCATGACATCACATGGTATGGAATACCCCTTTGGTGAGTTTGGGTCAGCTGTCCTGGCTGTGTCCCCTCCCAACTTCTTGTGCCCCTCCAGCTTTCTTGTTGGCTGGGCATGAGAAGCTGAAAAATTCTTGACTTTAGACTAAACATCACTTAGCAACAACTGAAAACATCAGTGTGTTATCAACATTCTTCTCATACTGAACCCAAAACATAACACTATACCAGCTACTAGAAAGAAAATTAACTCTATCCCAGCTGAAACCAGGACGATATCCACCCCTTATTCTATACCATTGATGTCATGCTGAGGTCCCATACTTTCCAATACATTCTAATATGTCAGCATCACCTTTTCCGTCCTTTGAGATACAGAGATATACATATGTATACACACAGAGATATCATTCCCTTAGTGTGTGGGCCATGTTTATAAAATGTTCGTTGAGTTCATTTAGACCCTGACTTTGGGCTCCATCTGTCATACCAGTCTTTTTGGGCAGACGGGATGGTGCGAAGTCCTCTCAGTCGGCAGAGCAAGATTGGGCTTCAGTGCGATGTGGCTCGCGGGTGACGTTGGGCGCATCAGGAGGATGGTGTGTAATGTTGGATTGTTGCATGCTGGAGTCAGTTCTGGTTCCATCACTACTGCACTTTGCTCAGTTTTATCACAGTTCTTTCTTGCTTGATCTAAGTGATTCTTACTGTAATACCATGGATATAGCATATAACAATTATAGTAATGATAACATACAGTGGCAGGGTTATATAGCAACTAACATAATGTAGTTTTCTTCTGTCTATTCTTACTTAAAACCAAAATCCCTTGAGGCACATGTCGGACTTCCCCATCCATTCCCATCACCCACCAAGTGCACCCAGGTCATTGAGCAAAAGCAATCCCACGAATGGGTTTACCTTTGCCTGAGGCAGGAGTAACCCAGACTGTCTTCCCTAATATATTTTTTATGTGCACTACAGGGACTTTATCCCCTTCTACAGTATGTAAAAGTTCTGACTGGGCAGGGCCACCCCAATGGGCAGCTCTTCTGGTGTTGACTAACCAGGTGGCTTTTGCTAAATGTGTATCCCAATGTTTGAAAGTTCCACCCCCTATTGCTCTCAATGTAGTCTTTAACAGTCCATTGTATCATTCAATTTTCCCAGAGGCTGGTGCATGATAGGGGATATGATACACCCACTCAATGCCATGTTCTTTGACCCAGGTGTCTATGAGGTTGTTTCGGAAATGAGTCCCGTTGTCTGACTCAATTCTTTCTGGGGTGCCATGTTGCCACAAGACCTGCTTCTCAAGGCCCAGGATAGTGTTCCAGGCAGTGGCATGGGGTACAGAATATGTTTCCAGCCATCCGGTGGTTGCTTCCACCATTGTAAGCAAATGGCGCTTGCCTTGGCGAGTTTGTGGGAGTGTGATATAGTCAATCTGCCAGGCTTCCCCATATTTATATTTCAGCCATCGCCCTCCATACCACAGGGGCTTTAACCGCTTGGCTTGCTTAATTGCAGCACATGTTTCACATTCATGGATAACCTGTGCGATAGTGTCCATGGTAAAGTCCACCCCTCGATCATGAGCCCATCTATATGTTGCATCTCTTCCCTGATGACCTGAGGTATCATGGGCCCACCAAGCCATAAATAGCTCACCCTTATGTTGCCAGTCCAGGTCCACCTCAGACACTTCAATCTTGACAGCCTGATCCACCTGTTGGTTATTTTGATGTTCTTCAGTGGCCCGACCCTTGGGTATATGAGCATCTACATGACATACTTTTACAACCAGATTCTCTAGCCGGGACGCAATATCTTGCCACAGTGCGGCAGCCCAAATGGGTTTACCTCTGCGCTGCCAGTTGCTCTGCTTCCATTGCTGTAACCACCCCCACAGGGCATTTGCCACCATCCATGAGTCAGTATAGGGGTAGAGCACTGGCCACTTTTCTCTTTCAGCAATGTCTAACACTAGCTGTATGGCTTTCACCTCTGCAAACTGACTCGATTCACCTTCTCCTTCAGCAGTTTCTGCGACTTGTCCTATAGGACTCCATACAGCAGCCTTCCTCCTCCGATGTTTTCCCACAATGCGACAGGACCCATCAGTGAACAGGGCATATTGCCTCTCATTTTCTGGCAGTTTATTATACAGTGGGGCTTCTTCAGCACATGTCACCTCCTCCTCTGGTGACATTCCAAAATCTTTGCCTTCTGGCCAGTCCGTGATCACTTCCAAAATTCCTGGGTGACTGGGGTTTCCTATGTGAGCCCGTTGTGTGATCACGCGATCCACTTTCTCCACGTGGCATCAGTTGCATGATGTGTAGAGGAGACTCTCCCTTTGAACATCCAGCCCAGCACTGGCAGTCGGGGTGCTAAGAGGAGCTGTGTCTCAGTACCAACCACTTCTGAGGCAGCTCAAACTCCTTCATATGCTGCCAATATCTCTTTTTCAGTTGGAATATAGCGAGCCTCGGATCCTCGATATCCTCGACTCCAAAACCCCAGGGGTCGGCCTCAGGTCTCCCCAGGTGCTTTCTGCCAGAGGCTCCAGGTAGGGCCATTCTCCCCTCCCCGGCTCTGGTATAGAGCACATTTTTAACATCTTGTCCTGCCTGGACTGGTCCAAGGGCTACTGCATGAACAGTTGTAGGGTTTAGGGTTATTCCATGCGGGGTCCGGACGATAGAACACCAATATGATGATTACAGTCGCCACTTTATTGAGCCCGGCTGATCTTTCTTATACAATTCTCTAAGTTGTTTAGAAGCTTTGATTGGCTGCTACATGCAAGCATTTGGTGTCCACGCGCACAAGCATAAGCGGTGATTGGTTACATCGATACTGTCCACGCATATAAACATAAGATACAGTTAGTTATACTCGCTCTGTACACGCGCATAAACACAGGACATAACTGGCTATATTAACCAGAGCATGCGAAACTTGTCTCAGTCCAACTGGCCAAGATAAGCCCCTGAATTGAGGTTGTTTGTGCCAAGTTCCCTTTATCGTGGAATGTGCACCTGTGTTTTTCTAATTGGGATCTTTCTCTTTCTGTCTTCTTGTTTATTCTGTTCAAGGCCTTCTAAAGGCATCTGGAATGCTCTTGCGACCATGAGCTACTTTCAGGCTCAGTAGCTAAGTTCCATATAATTGAACCCTACAAACAGTCTCCCGTTTAATTTGTTCAAAGGCTTATTGTTGCTCAGGGCCCAATTTAAAATCATTCTTCTTCCGGGTCACTTGATAGAGAGGGCTCACAATCAGACTGTAATTTGGAATATGCATTCTCCAAAAGCCCACGACACCTAAGAAGGCCTGTGTTTCCATTTTATTAGTCGGGGGATACATAGCTGCTATTTTGTTGATCACATCCATTGGGATCTGATTATGTCCATCTTGCCATTTTATTCCTAAAAACTGGATCTCCTGTGCAGGTCCCTTGACCTTACTTTCTTTTATGGCAAAACCGGCTTTCAGAAGGATTTCGATTATTTTCTTCCCTTTCTCAAAGACTTCTTCTGCTGTGTTGCCCCATACGATGATGTCATCAATGTATTGCAGGTGTTCCGGAGCTTCACCTTTTTCCAGTGCAGTCTGGATTAGTCCATGGCAAATGGTGGGGCTGTGTTTCCACCCCTGGGGCAATCGATTCCAAGTGTCCTGGACACCCCTCCAAGTAAAGGCAAATTGTGGACGACACTCTGCTGCCAGAGGGATTGAGAAAAACGCATTAGCAATGTCAATTGTGGCATACCACTTGGCTGCCTTTGACTCTAGTTCATATTGAAGTTCTAGCATATCTGGAACGGCAGCACTCAGCGGTGGCATGACTTCATTCAGGCCGCGATAGTCAACCTTTAGTCTCCACTCCCCATTAGACTTCTGCACTGGCCATATGGGACTATTAAAGGGTGAGCGAGTTTTGCTGATCACTCCTTGGCTCTCCAGTTGATGAATCAACTTGTGGATGGGAATCAGAGAGTCTCGGTTGGTGCGATATTGCCACCAGTGCACCATCGTGGTAGCAATTGGCACTTGTTGTTCTTCAACCCTCAGCGACCCCACAAGTGAAGGGTCTTGAGAGAGACCAGGCAGGGTAGACAGCTGTTCAATTCCCTTTTTCTCCAAGGCAGCTATACCAAAAGCCCACCAATGCCCCTTTGGGTCCTTAAAATACCCTCTCCTGAGATAGTCTATGCCAAGGATACACGGAGCCTCTGGACCAGTCACAATGGGGTGTTTCTGCCATTCATTCCCAGTTAGGCTTACTTCAGCCTCCACTACAGTTAACTCTTGGGATCCCCCTGTCACACCAGAAATACAAATGGGTTCTGTCCCTTTATAACTTGATGGCATTAGAGTACACTGTGCATCAGTGTCTACTAAAGCCTTATACTCCTGTGGGTCTAACATGCCAGGCCATGGAATCCACACAGTCCAATAAACCCGGTTGTCCCTTTCCTCCACCTGGCTGGAGGCAGGGCCCCTCTAATTCTGGTCAGAGTATCCAGTACTCACTTCTCGTAAAATTGGCTCAGAAGTCCCTTCAGGAGGATCAGAAGTAAGATCAGCCCTTCTACTCTGTTTGGAATCTGGAGCAGCACTTTTCCTGGTAGAATCCCCTTTTGTGGTGGTTCTTCCTCGCAACTCCCGTACCCGTGCATCTAGGACCGAGGTAGGTTTTCCATCCCATTTCCTCATGTCCTCTCCATGATCACATAGGTAAAACCACAGGGCACCTCGTGGTGTGTACCTTCTATTTTCTCTCTCTCGAGCAGAAGAACGCTCACTCCTAATAGCTGAGACATTGGTCCTTACAAGTGTGGAGTAGGACATATCCTCTTTGAATTGCTGGAAATCCTGGGACAGCTTCTCCACAGCCGAAATGCAGGCTTGTAGGGAGGAGGAGAGATTTTCTTCGTATTGATGGAGTTGGAGAACCACTTCATCCACTGTCGGTGCCTCTTCGTCTTTCCAGGTCATTATTGCCAGTGAGTTGGCATAGGACGATGGTGTGCTCCGTACAAACTTCTGCCACATGGGTTGTGTGCATGGGACTTCATCTGGATCTTTGGGTAATTGTGGGTTGTCCAGGTCATAATGAATCATCTCTAGCATGGCTAATTCCCTCAGATATTGGATACCTCTCTCCATGGTGGTCCACTTGCTTGATTGACATATAACATCTTCCTTGAAGGGGTACCTTTCCTTCACACTTGACAGGAATCACCTCCAGAGGCTGATGGCTTGTGTCCCTTTTCCAATTGCCTTGTCAATGCCACCTTCCCTGGCAAGTGATCCCAGCTGCTTGGCTTCCCTACCTTCTAATTCCAGGCTACTAGCCCCATTGTCCCAGCATTGGATCAGCCAGGTGACAATGTGCTCACCTGGACGACGGCTGAAATATTTTTGCATATCCCGCAGCTCACTCAAGGACAGGGATTGGGTGATTACCTCTGGTTCTGCCTCTTCCTCCTGTTCCCGTGATGACCCTGGTTCATCTTCATCCTTCGCTAAGTGAACTGATTTTTTTGTATATTTCTTCTTGTGTATGGGGGCAACTGATACTGGTGCAGGTTGGTTCTCTGGTTCAGCTGCAGTGCCTGTCGCGGGGGTTGGAGGGGCCACAGTGCCTGTCGCCTTGTTGTTAGATCCAGAAATCTTCTCTTCCCCTTGAGGGTACTGAGTGGTGTTGAACAGGGCTTGACAGGCATGGGCGAGGCCCCAGCACAGTGCACTATTTTGTTTCTCCCTGGAATTGTCCGGGTGACAGCATACTTTTTCCAAATATTCTTCTAGTTTTTCAGGATTCTGCAGTTGTTCAGAGGTTAATTTCCAAACCATTGGAGGTGTCCACCATCCTAGGTACTTGCCCATAATACCCCACACACCCTGCTACTCATAATCATCCAGCCTCAGGGCAGATCTCTGGGTGATCTTATTAAATACTTTTTTAACACTAATCAAGGCCTGAACCACACTCAGGAATATGCCAGTTCCTAGCAATAGGACCAGGCTGATTTCAGCATCCCAAGGACGTTAAAATTTTTCAAAAGTCTCAAATGCCATTGTAATTAGACTGCAGGAGAAGGGAAAGGGGAGGAAAGGCGTCTCTCCCATAGATTGGCTCTCCAAGGAGCAAAGGTAAAGGGTGTAATTGTTAATATTTTCCTGCAGATGGCTCCCGAAGTATAGAGGTGATGGCAATGCTGAGTGCAAATACTGGATTAGTCCCACGACCGATAATTTTATCGTACCAAAAGCTAGTGTGTTACATAATACATCAAAGCAAAATCTTAATCCACCTCCCACAGATGATAAGCAGCAGCACAGGGACTACATACAGCAAGTGAGGTGACACGTAACAGAACTCTACAAAGAAGCACCACAACTAAGAGCCCATAAATCAACATTGTGACCAGCGACTATTAAACTAAAATAATGAATGCTTGTAACAAATTCATTTTAACACACTCTGATCTGTCATTATCTCAGTCCTTCGAGCCCCACGTTGGGCGCCAAAATGGAGTGTCATGGTTTAGCTCCAGCCAGCAACTAAGCACCACGCAGCTGCTTACTCACTTCCCCCCACCCAGTGGGATGGGGAGAGAATTAGGAAAAAACAAGTAAAACTCGTGGGTTGAGATAAGAACAGTTTAAAGGAACAGAAAAGAAGAAACTAATAATGATAATGATAACACTAATAAAATTACAATAATAATAATAAAAGGTTTGGAATGTACAAAACGATTGATGCACAATGCAATTCCTCACCACTCGCTGACCGATGCCCAGTTAGTTCCCAAGCAGTGATCCTCCCCAGGCCAACTTCCTCAGTTTATATACTAGGCATGATGTCACATGGTATGGAATACCCCCTTGGTGAGTTTGGGTCAGCTGTCCTGGCTGTGTCCCCTCCCAACTTCTTGTGTCCCTCCAGCCTTCTAGCTGGCTGGGCATGAGAAGCTGAAAAATCCTTGACTTAGTCTAAACATTACTTAGCAACAACTGAAAACATCAGTGTGTTATCAACATTCTTCTCATACTGAATCCAAGTCATAACACTATACCAGCTACTAGAAAGAAAATTAACTCTATCCAAGCTGAAACCAGGACAGGCAGGCAGCCCTAAAAGTTTCTAGAAAAATCAAAATGGAGTGCCTCAACAGATTTGTATTCCTGAATGATGAGTAAGAAATCAGGGAGTCAGACTTTTTAGCATTTGTAATACAGAAGGCTCCAATGACTGAGCTCTTAAATGACACATAAAGAAGTGACAATTTTGCTGCTTTGAGTGTGCAGAAGCTCAGTTATGGCATTTCCTTTGACTACATCTCTGTCCCATGGTTAGAAAGGCTCCTATGTATCTCACTACCTGTCTCTCTGATTTCATAAGCCTTGTGCCATGTTTGGGAAGGAGGAACTAAGTTGGCAAAAGGTTAATTTTTAAAGAAATAAGTTTCACCCCCCCCAAGTGACTGAGAGGAAATTAATCAAAGGCAGGATAAGAAAATGGAGTTTTAAAAAAGTGTATACTATTAAGAAAGGTTGTTGTTTTCCATATTGTCTTCAAGTGCTTAATTTATGTCAGGCCAGTCAGGTATATGTTGTTGACTCTTTAGGAAGAACAGTAATAATTTAATTAAAGATAGTTTTATACATATAATGAAAGTCTTTTCAAATAGAGTTTCTGTGAGTTAACATCTAGTTTTAATTTGATGATTATGTTGGCCATCTATAGCTCCAAGGTCGTCTTTCAGTAGCACAGGATTTCTAGGGCGTAAGGATTCTTTTGCCGTATTTCTTTTTATAGAGTCATATCATCCTTGCTGAAAATGTTTGTTTCATGGAAATCTATGTTGGCCAAGCGCCACCTAGAGGTTTCTTACTGTATTTTCTGCTGATTTTTAGTCTCCATTCTGAAGTTCCATGACAAAGGAGAGCGCTAATAGAGGGGCTCCAAGTCACCCTGTGAGCAGATACATAGAGGGAGCATGCATACAGCATGGCCCTGGGAATTGCAAAACCCATGTTCTGCTTGAACTCTCATTGGCTACTGTGTGCCTATACTGTACTGTTACAGCAACATCACCTACTCCCTGTTTGTCCCTGTTTACTAATCCAAGCGTCAGTGGCACAATGTGTATTCCTTATCCAGGTACAATACCTAAATAAGGACTGAGTGCTCTGTATTTATCTTGCAAGAATATTGTTAAATTTTCTTTAAAAGCTTTAGAAAATAAGTAAAATGCTTTCAAAAGTCTGTGAAAAAAATGTTATGCAGTTGTGCAGTATTCTGAGATCTGAATAAACTAACCAGAACTTAACTGATCCTGATTCTCCACTTAAACTTCTCTGTACTATGTTCTTTTAGGTCCGAGCATGATTTCTGTAAAAAATCACATTAAGTTTTAAGAGATGTTTGATGCTGCAGAAGAATAATGGGCGGTTTCTCTCCTCTTTTGGGCAGTTTTGGTATGAATCATGATGGAATTGGAAATTCCTGTGGGACCAAAGGTCATGAAGCAGCAAAGCTAATGGCAGCTCATATTACAGCAAACACCAACCCTTTTTCTTGGTCAGCCTGCAGTCGGGACTACATCACCAGTTTTTTAGAGTAAGTAATCTCTCAAGAAAAATCATGATTTGTTACAAAAATTCACACCTTTCAGAATAAATAGTAGAGACACAGTAACCTGGTCTGATGGTTTACATTTTTAGAATGAACAGAGGGAAGTATAGCAAGTTACTTAAGGTTTTTATATTGTAGAGTCCTTTTCCTATGTAATGGCAAAAGCTTCTTCTGCTCCATTCCCCACCTTACAGTTCTCATTTTTAATCTATTCAAAACATTTTAAAGTTCTGATCATATTTTATTACTAAATTAATCGGAGGGTGAGAAATAGAGAAGGGCTGAATTTGTCTATGAATGATGGGAAGTATTTTTTTTTTAAATACATGCATAATGTGAGGAAATTGAATGAAAGGAACAAGATTCTAGCCCTGTTCCTTGTACATTTCATTCTCCTGATTTTTTAATGCAGTCTTATGTTGTTTTTTTTCTATCAATGTTCTTTGGTACCTTTAGTGAGAATATAAAGATCATAGGAGAGGATGGCATAGATCTTTATATTAATACCTTAAAATTGTGCTAACCTATACTTCTGTGGTGATTTTTATCCAGAAATAGATTGCTACCTGAAATTTTACTTCTGTATGAAAAAATTAAAAGAGTCAAAATATGTTAGTTTCAAAAATGTGCTCATATCAATGTATACATTGGTATATATGATGCATAATGAAGCCTTTGTATGTATTTTAAGTTGTGGAAGACACACACAGAACTGTTAGTTCACTGAGAACACGTTAATAACAGGATTTTTAAAAATGTGTGTAAGACAGGCTTTATGGGAGCAAATGGCAGTTGGTTGGTAGGTTCAGTGTCATCAGTACAATCATTCCTTTTAGAAATAAAGGTTGTTCAATAATTCAGACACTGTTTTAGGAGATGGACTTAAACCAGTCAAGTGGTCTAACCATTAGACTACTAAGAACAATATGGGTTTCTCCTCTTTCAGGGATCTCACCTCAGAATAAGGTGCTGTATTCTGAATCTTACCTGAAGGGACCCATCCAGACTAATAAATTTTCTTTAGATTGGTTCAAATGTAGCTTTCCACACAGTGTACAGGAGCACTGAATTGTTCTGAAGAGGTGTTTGAGCTCCCTATAGAGTCAGTGGGCAGAGACAGATGGTTCATGTTGGTGTTAGGTGCTGTTCAGAGGAAAATACTTCTCCTCAGTTTCTGTATCAGATTAAGGCATTTTGTATCACCCCACTGAACTATGCACCCACCCAATTTTATGTACTGGAGTGTTTAAGATGAGTGTCTAAACTAAAGCACACTGAATAAGTCATCCTACATGTATGTGTGATACAGGTTTCTCACAATATAAGTTGATTTTCTCAGGAGAGATATATATGTATTCACTTAACCCTAGCATTATAAAAAAAATACAGGCTAGTCTTGTTTCATCATCGCCAATCATTTTTGTTAATTCAACACTGTTCCCATTAGTAGTTGTGGTGGATTGACCCTGGCTGAATGCCAGGTGCCCACCAAAGCCGTTCTATCACTCCCCCTCCTCAGCTGGACAGGGGAGAGAAAATATAACAAAGAGCTTGTGGGTCGAGATAAGGACAGGGAGAGATCACTCACCAATTACCGTCATGGGCAAAACAGACTCAGCTTGGGGAAAATTAACTCAATTTATTACAAATCAACCAGAGTAGGGTAACGAGAAATAAAACCAAATCTCAGAACACCTTCCTTCCACCCCTCCCTTCTTCCCGGGCACAACTTCACTCCCGGATTCTCTACCAACCCCCCCACTGGCACAGGGGGACGGGGAATGGGGTTTACGGTCAGTTCATCACATGTTATTTTCTGCCGTTTCATCCTCCTCAGGGGGAGGGCTCATCACACTCTTCACCTGCTCCAGCGTGGAGTCCCTCCCACAGGAGACAGTCCTCCACGAACTTCTCCAACATGGGTCCTTCCCATGGGCTGCAGTTCTTCACGAACTGCTCCAGCATGGGTCCTTTCCATGGCGTGCAGTCCTTCAGGAGCACACTGCTCCAGCGTGGGTCCCCTGCAGGGTCACAAGTCCTGCCAGAAAACCCGCTCCAACGGGGCTCCTCTCTCCATGGGTCCACAGGTCCTGCCAGGACCCTGCTCCAGCACGGGGTTCCCACGGAGTCACAGCCTCCTTCGGGAACCCACCTGCTCTGGTGTGGGATCCTCCACGGGCTGCAGGTGGATATCTGCTCCACCGTGGACCTCCCTGGGCTGCAGGGGGACAGCCTGCCTCACCATGGTCTTCACCATGGGCTGCAGGGGAATCTCTGCTCTGGCGCCTGGAGCATCTCCTCCCCCTCCTTCTTCACTGACCTTGGTGTCTGCAGGGTTGTTTCTCTTACATGTTCTCACTCCTGTCTCCGGCTGCCGTTTTCGTCTCTCCTAACTTTTTCCCTTCTTAAGTACGTTATCACAGAGGCGTTACCACTATCGCTGATTGGCTCGGCCTTGGCCGGCAGCGGGTCTGTCTTAGAGCCGGCTGGTATTGGCTCTCTCTCGAACACAGGGGAAGCTTCCAGCAGCTTCTTACAGAAGCCACCCCTGTAACCCCCCCCGCTACCAAAACCTTGCCACACAAAGCCAATACAGTAGTCTTTCTAGTATGTCATGCAGCCTAGTTTTAACTATGACAAAGAATAGGGTTTTCGCATCTCTTCTGAGAGATTATTTCACAGCTTGGTAGTTCTGACTGTCAGCTTATAGTTCAGGTATTTTCTTGTAGCATTTGGGGGTTTGTTTCTTACTGTTTCAGTTCTGCTCTTCTCTGTCTCATCTTACTTCTATTTGTTGCTCTCTTCTGAACTCCATTTTGAACTCATAATTGTCCTGAAAATAAGTTGTCTATTGATGAAGATGTAATTACAAAGGTAGCTAAGCAGTCATTTCTTATTTATGGCTTTTGAGAAAGAAACGTGATAAAATTCTGTGGCTTGTATTATGCTGCAAATGTAATAGAGCTGAATATTTGTTCATAAAGTTCCTGCAGTTTTACATTTCAGTCTGAACAAACTTTCTTGTTTCTTTACTTGATATGTATGAAGTGATCCTTTAATTTTTTACTGTCAGTTAAAAAACATGTTTAGCTCATGCCTCCTCTACTTTATGTTTAAATGTTTTATTTTATTTTTTAGTGTTAGCATCTCCATTATTCTTTTCCATTCCCCAGGTTTGATTCACTATTAAGTTTCATTTTTAAGCCTGGGAAATGCCACTGAAATTGTAGTTATCTTAGCATAAAGCCAGAACAGTACTCTGGTGAATCTATTCCCATAGTTCTAATCTCTTCAGGTTTTTTGGGATACTTCTCTATCATTGCCAGCGTTTGCAATTCTACTTGAATTACTACCATCTGTGAATTTCATAAAAAAATCATTACTGAAGATACTAGGTGACTAGATGAACTAAAAAAAACCCCTAGAAATAGCATCTCCAGTAATAAATTATCTTTTATAATATTTTAGCTATATTTTTGTAACCCATAATGTAGATGTTATTTTTTTCAAAGCCACCTTGGATAAACATTCTTCTGTGCATTGCAATTATGAATAGATTTTCCAATTGTATAGGATACTGTGTTAAATAACATACATGATCTGTTAATTATAAATCCATGCTGCTTATTGTTTGTGGTTCTAATACCCTATGAATGAATTGATACTTTTTTCTTAAAATAGTTGTTTTATTGTGGGAGCAGCTCGGAACACCTGGCATTTGTTTTCAAGAGTGACCGTTAGAATTTGTTGTGCTGCATGTTTGCCAGGCCTTTGAAGAACTAGTTTCACAAGGTCAGGTTGGAGGATGGCCTTGTGTAAGCCTGGGAAGATATGGCTAAAGACAGTCACGAGTATGTGTATGGAATGTTTTTATCTTTAACTGTTCTGGGACTGGCAAACATCCCAGCTGGGCCAGATATGCCCTCCTGTGTTAGTAGTATTGGCTGTATGCTGTTAGTACTTTCTAGATCTTTGTTGAAACATATATAAGTTGGATTCTTTTGTGAAATAAAGGGAATCTTGCACAGAGAGCTTGAGCGCTTGATTGAGTCGCTGCATTTATTATTTCACAAAGTAGAATAGTCTGTAAAACTGTAGGTTTTTTCTCATTTCTAGTCTTCTCCCCAGCTTTTCATGTCATCTCCTCATTGACAGCAGAAAGCTGTTAAGATAGAGTTACACAGGTACCTGAAGGACAGCTGTCAGAAGCCTAGATCACTGCTTTTTTACCCACTCACACCTTTCCTTGAGGCAAACCAGCTTTAAGAGCAGAGGCTTTTCTGTTGCAGATAATGATCAGTGAACAAGAAGTGAAGAAAACTAGTGAGTTTCATGTGGCAGCAATTCCCTGACTGCTCCTATAAATAGCAGAACAGTCTGCATCCAGACAGGAAAAAATGATTCTATTTCTTTTCTAATACTTCTTCACAACTTAGCAACAGATGAGGAAGATGCTGATTTAGAGCTTTAGAGGCAAACCCTCAAGATGCTCTTATCTGTGTCTGCAGATGTTTATTCCAGATAGATTAGACTCTGCCCCCTTTCTCTCCATTTTTCCTCAACAATGGGAAAACAGCTGGGACAGGGCCCACTAGACCACAAACAAGGAAGACAAGTGTTTTTTTCTGTGCTTAGTGAGTATGGTCAGTTTAGGATTCATTTGGCTATGTCTACCAAGAAAGATAGAGCACGGTGGGATGAAATGCAGATACCCGAGCAGAAACCTGAGGCCATGAGTCTGTATGACATATCACCTTTTAGATTTATTGTCTTGGATCTGGATACAAGTTCGGGCAGGGCTGTCATGGCACCAAGATAATGCAGCTGGAATGCATTCGGCTAGAAGCTCATTAAGTGTTCATAGTAGTATATGGTAAGGTAGATTCATGTGGATTTACCAGTTTACCAGCTTGGGTCACCATTTGATACAGGAGTTTTGCACTGTGTGCCATTTTGTAGTGTAGATACCACACTGTCCTTTCTCATCAGACAGAAGAATTTTGAAACAGAAGTCATCCTGGTGAAGTTCAAAGTCGAGCCTCAGCTTCACCCTCCTCTTTCTCAAGACTTTCTAAAAACTACACCCAGAAACAAATTTTCCAGACTGATGGTACTGAGGAACAGCCATTAAATATCACTTGGAAGGTATCGATTCAGTCAGACACTAGTTGGGAAAACAATTTATTTTGCAGGATGGCCGGATAGAGGATGAATATGGCTTTAAGGATGGGAATAAAGACAAAGCAAAGCTATGTACTGCTAATAGATCATTTAAAATTCCCAAGGATGACCAGCCAGCATAGGCTTTGAAATGGCCAAGGAAACCCATTTTTTTCCTGGGGAAAACTTTCCTTCTATCACATAATAGCTGTTGTGTGTCAAGCTTTATGTTAGAGTGAAAGATTGACCAAATTATGGTGAAAATCCTTTCATTAGAGCAGAACAGGCATATTTTTGTATTTACTACATGGATTTTGATTTACATTTCTGCAATTATATGTCTTGTAGAGTAGGTGTAGACTGTCATTACAGGTTCGGTGCATTTAGATTTAGATCTGATTCTGTAATCTAATCCGTTCAGGGTACAAATGCCTACGGAGAGAGTCATCAAAGGTAATAAGAGTTTTTAAATGCTGTGCCCTTGGCTGTCTGTTTACAGGATCACAGTTTACAGATCAACCTCTACACTACTGGAATCTATGGAAATATTCCCATCATATGCAATATGAACTCAAGCTGATGTCAAATGCCAAACTTCCCACTGCTTGTTTAAGCAAAGTTCCTATCTACAGTTTGATCCAAACAATACAGAAAGATCAGATTGTATTTGAGATATTTCGATACTGGAATTATTAACATGTACTCCTCATACACATAAAATACAACACTGAAATATTTAGATTCAAAAGAATGTAGGATAGTTTCCCAACTCTGCTATTAGAAAATATATATGCTTGCAATAATTAAAACTGAAATAAAGGGGCAAGTACATTATTTTTTTATGCCAGGACCACACGTGTGATATTTTAAAGGTAGATTTCAACTGAGTTGGGGGGTGGTGGTGTTATGTGCACGTGAATCATGTTAAATTCATTTGGATTAGTAACTGAATATCATATGTTTTTCTGTATTTACCTTAGGCTTATTGACTCAGTTGCTGTTTTCATTCTTCTGAAATGGTTGGCAGTTGTTTGTCTCTGTTTTTACAAAGGGTTTGTTGTAGTATTTCAAAGAAATGAATAAAATAGGTTTAAAATGAGAACATAAAATATATGGTTAAAGGGGGCTTTTTGCTTTTTTTTTATCTGCAGATAAAAAGTATAGAAAATTGGAGATCTCCAAAAAACAGTGTAGAACATTCACTTCTGAAATTATGTTGCTTTGGCAAGGTGCATGGAAAAGATTTGGAAAAAACTATAAGTGGTGGCAAAATTTGTAGGAATGTCAGGAAAAAATTTAAAGTGTTGGCATAAGAATTCTTTAAAAATCCTCACTTATTCACATGTGAAATGAAAGTAAAAAAAGTATCTGCCCTCTTTTATGCACACTGACTAAATAAAACTGAATAATTATATTTAGCAAATTAAAAAGTTTTCTAAACAGAAGAACTCTGTCTGCCTTTGGCTTTCTTTGTTATTTGTTCCACTACACTAAAATATTGTGATTGAATATGGGCATATTTTGAAAAAACAAAACAAAAAAAAAAACCAAAAACAAACCCACCAAACAAAACAGTGAAAAGAAGACAATATTAAAGTTTTCAAAGATGATGATCTTAGTTCTAACGTGAATTTTTGAGGACTAAATATTATTAATACAATAGAAAAGATCCTTGGATCCATACAAATTTTGTCACTCACCCAAGTATGGGTAAATTTGAAGATCCTGGAGAATTTTTACCACTGTAACTATTTTGTTCACTCAAATGGAAGAAAAGCATGCATGTTAAGGTCCTAATCCTATAAACATTTAGTCATGTTGAAATTGAAATGTTTTACATAAACCAATTGAGCTGCTCATATCTATAAGATTGTATTTAACTGTTTGAAGGATCAGAAGGGTCATTAAGAATTGTACATGTAATTTATTTTATTTTATTAATTTGTTTATTTTTCATTCTATGACCAAATGTAGCTATTCTTCAGTGAAAACAAATAGGAATCTTAAAACAAAAATGAAAATCAGTCTTGTGTGGCTCAGAAATTATTGTACTTTTAAAAAGGATAATATATGAAATATATTTCACAACCTAAAATAAGCATTTTTTTTAATATCACAGAATCATAGAATACCAGGTTGGAAGGGACCTCAAGGATCATCTGGTCCAACCTTTCTTGGCAAAAGCACAGTCTAGACAAGATGGTCCAGCACCCTGTCCATCTGAATCTTAAAAGTGTCCAATGTTGGGGAAAATAATGATGAAAATTATTTTAATCTCTTAATTCCCTCTAATTATTTCTTATCTTTACTATGTGTGTACCATCTCACTGTTTGTTTATTGCAATCATATTTGTTTCATACCCAGTGCTGGTAAAAGTAAGAACTAGATACATGATATCGTTACTATGATTTACAGTCAGTAGAATTCCTAATTCCTTTGGTCCTTTATGTTGAACAGTTCGGGCCGTGGTACTTGCCTTGATAATGAGCCTCCCAAGCGTGAATTTCTTTATCCAGCTGTGGCCCCAGGTCAGGTGTATGATGCTGATGAACAGTGTCGCTTCCAGTATGGAGCAACATCTCGCCAATGTAAATATGGGGTAAGAAGTCTTAATCCTTATGCTAAGTATTCTGCTTAGTCATTTGTATATATTCCTTTATAACATAAATCTTTAGTTAGATGCAGTAGTGGGTTACAGATTTCTAATAGCATACTGTCCAGTGCCATCATATGTAAGCAAAGGGTACATTTTAATCCTTATGCTGCATCTTTTGCTTGAGTCATTTGTGTGTACTGTACACCAAAATGTGTGGGTTACAACGAGCTGGAGAAGCATTCTTTAATTTTAGGGAAAAAAAAGGAGCCCAGAACACTTGATCCCACTCGTTGTATAGAGTACTACAGAATTTTCCCTGATTTCAGTTAAATGAGATCAGATTCATGTTGTATTAATCTTGAAACATGAAATCTGTTGTGTTGGCTTTAACTTTTTGATTTAAAGCTACATTTTGAAGTTACTTTTGTACTTGTATTGATTTGTCAGGTCTGTTTGTTTTTATTTTAATTTGTTTTGCTGGCATTGAGTTTACTGTTTCTCACGTTGTTCAGATCTCTTTTTGAAAAGAAGAATAATTGGTTATGGGAACAGAGGAACATGAAGCTAGATAGCTGAATAGAATACTGAATAGCTATGTACTAGCAAAGCTTTGGCTGCAAGTACCAGTGTGCAATATTTAAGGTAAAGAAATTTACAGTATAAATAAAAACATGCACACTTAGGCCAATATGCAATAAATTTATAAATATTATTTAAAATCCTGCAGCCCAAAGTATGTAGTAAAATGATGCATTCTGCTGTGCTTGTCATCAAATAATCAGTTGAGACTAAATTAAATAAACCTCGAAAATATATCTAGTGGTTTAAAAATATATAGTTTTAATAATATTTTAATTATTAGATTATTCAAATAAAACAATGTAATCACTGAATTTACTCTATTCGCTTCTCTAAAGGCTAGCTACAAAGTCCATTTTTATTATCCTTAGGGTGATAAATACAATATTATTATTGGGATGCCTCTTTGGCAGATTGCATTGTGCAAAGGATTTGTGTATGTAGTTGGCTGAGTAGCTCACTGGATCTTCTATTCCTGATCTGTCATCAAACCTTTTTTGGCCTTTATTGTTCCTCTTTAAGTTCTCATTTCCCACCACTGTTCTTTAAGGGCCCTGTTTCCTGTCACTACATCCAAGGCATACCTTTTTTTTTTTTTTTCTTTTTTCTTACAAATTCTCACCACACACACTCTTTATTTTCAGACTAAGGAAATCTGCAGGTATCTAATCCATGATTTATAGTACAGCCTTTGGAGATATACTGCATTTTAAATTAAACTAGAAAGTTAATAATGTGCAAAACCTGGCTTTTCCACATATATTTGGGGTTTGTGGGGTTTTTTTCTCTTCAAACTCTGTTAAACTATGTAATCAGTTGCGATGATCATGCTGCACAGTACACTTCTGTTCTTAAACCAGTTTCTAAAACGCAAACAATTGGAAGTAATGAAGATGTAGGTAATCTTGGCTTTATGTGTTCTGCTTGCTTTTTTTTTTTTTTTTTTTTTAGTTTTTGTTAGGTTTCCCTTATAGTTACAGAAAAGAGGCTGACACTTAATTGAGACAATAGTTAAAAGAAGTTAAGTCTTCATGTGACATTACCAGTCCTCTGAATTGATACAGTGTATTGTATTCCGTCAGTGTGCCATCAGTGTGAGCATGACTTATAAGTGTTTCTGAAAAAAAACACCCTATTTTTCATAATAGAATTCAGACTGTATATATTTATATAACAGATTATTGTAGAACTCTGGTAATATCCACTCTAAGAAATTATAGGCATTTAAAATAATGCCTGCATTTGAAAATATTATCTGCCATGGCCATAATGCTCTGAAAATGCCATCATGATGATTATGATTGTACAGATTTCAGGTGATAATTTTGAAAGGAAAAAAATAATCTTTGCAAGCTGATAGTGCAGATGATGGAAAATATCCACGAAAGAAAGACCTATTCATATATAAAAAGGTTTTTAGAACCAAGTAGTGGAACCAGATCTAAATACCAGGAAAAGTTGAATACTCTGTTCTACACTTTCAATATCAAAAGTAAACGGTCAGTGCTTTGTATGTTCCTATTTGATGTACTATTCACATGAATATGCCATTAACAGTTCATTGATCTTATTTTAACAGACACATGTGCAACTACGAACAGAAAAACATAGTAAAAATCCCTAATTGACAGTGGACCTAATTTATATATTAACTCCTTTCTAGCACTTCTTTCAGCATTTTTTATTTGAAGTGCCTGGTAAAAAAGGGATAAAGCAGGTTTTCCAATGTGGGATTTAGTGACCCAGAAGTAAATAAATTCTAAACCGAAGGGAAATCTCAGAGAAAATTGCTTGCCTTTTTCTCTTGCTCATGTTCTTTACTGATTTCTGATGGCGAGACATGACAAGAAAAACAGTCAAATTCTCAAATCAAAGGCAAAAAAATGACAATTCTCCTTTGGGCTCTGATATAGCTGTCAAGATAGTTGGTGTTTTTAAAGTAACTTAGAAAAATCTTCATGTTCTTTCTGCTTTGGAATTCTGTCCTAATGTCTTATTAACCTTTAGAAAAAAATACCTCTTTCAACCATCTAGCTTTGATGTTCATCTATATTCATTGACTTTTCTCCCATATTTCCTCATCCACTCCCTCTGTATGTTTATTTTAAACTGTTTGTTGCTTTTGATCATAAATTAGGTCCTAATCCCGCAAAGAATTTTGCACATTCAAGTATATGAAGCCTTTCTCACTTATATACTTCTATTGGGTTTGCATGGCAAGGTTTTGGTAGCAGGGGGGGCTACAGGGGTGGCTTCAGTGAGAAGCTGCTGGAAGCTTCCCCTATGTCCGACAGGGCCAATGCCAGCCAGCTCCAAGATGGACCCGCTGCTGGCCAAGGCCAAACCAATCAGCGACAGTGGTAGCACCTCTGGGATAACGTATTTAAGAAGGGGGGGAAAGTTGCTGCGGCACAGAAACTGCAGCCGGAGAGAGGAGTGAGAACATGTAAGAGAAACAACCCTGCAGACACCAAGGTCAGTGAAGAAGGAGGGGGAGGAGGTGCTCCAGAGCAGAGATTCCCCTGCAGCCCATGGTGAAGACCATGGTGAGGCAGGCTGTCCCCCTGCAGCCCAGGGAGGTCCACGGTGGAGCAGATATCCACCTGCAGCCCGTGGAGGACCCCACGCCGGAGCAGGTGTGTTCCCGAAGGAGGCTGTGACCGCATAGGAAGCCCGCACTGGAGCAGGGTCCTGGCAGGACCTGTGGACCCATGGAGAGAGGAGCCCCGTTGGAGCAGGTTTTCTGGCAGGACTTGTGACCCCACAGGGGGACCCACGCTGGAGCAGTGTGCTCCTGAAGGACTGCACGCCATGGAAAGGACCCATGCTGGAGCGGTTCGTGAAGAACTGCAGCCCGTGGGAAGGACTCAGGCTGGAGAAGTTCATGGAGGACTGTCTCCCATGGGAGGGACCCCACGCTGGAGCAGGGGAAGAGTGTGAGGAGTCCTGCCCCTGAGAAGGAAGGAATGGCAGAGACAACGTGTGATGAACTGACCGTAAACCCCATTCCCCGTCCCCCTGCACCGCTGGGGGGGTGGGTAGAGAATCCGGGAGTGAAGCTGTGCCCGGGAAGAAGGGAGGGGTGGGGGGAAGGTGTTTTAAGATTTGGTTTTATATCTCATTACCCTACTCTGGTTTGATTGGCAATAAATTGAGTTAATTTTCTCCAAGTTGAGTCTGTTTTGCCCATGACGGTAATTGGTGAGTGATCTCTCCCTGTCCTTATCTAGACCTACGAGCCTTTTGTTATATTTTCTCTCCCCTGTCCAGCTGAGGAGGGGAGTGATAGAGCTGCTGTGTGGTGCTTAGTTGTTGGCTGGGGTTAAACCACGACAATACTTGAAGTTAAATACCTGGAGTGTAGTTTGAATGATTAAGGCATCAGAACTAAAGTACTTAAGGGAGTGCAAGGATCTGCCTTTCTCTGTGTGTGTTTACTGACAAGGAGCCAATTTGACCTTCAAAGGAGCTCTTTGGTAGTTGTACTGATACTGTTGTGATTACTAGACCTAATTAAGCTTTTTAGTCACTCACGGACAAAACTTTTCCAGAAAAAGCACTGTGGCTATTGGTCACATTTCCCTATATCACTCAGCACATTGTCAGACAAGAATTCAAGGAGATAATTTAGCTCTTTGAGCTAAAAAGCTAAAACTACATGTTTGCAAGAAGACAGTGATTCTTTCAATGTCACATGTGCATTGTTCTTTATACTATGCTTTCCACCATCTCTGATACAGGGGCAATTTTAAAGAATTTAAGTGAAGAAACAGATACTTTGAATAAAGAATTGAGAGGCAATGTCTCAAGATACTTAAAATATTTCATGTTTAGGGTACACTTTCAGATTCAGGAGAACATTAAATTTATGACTTCCAGTGAGCCAAATTGTAATGGTAGGAATTTCACCATATAATACTGACGCATAACTTTTTCTTAAAGGTAATACATGCTTTCAAGTATCTTACTGGATTCACTGCAGTGGGAGATTTTGAGGTTATTAGGAACAGTGCTAGTTCCTCTTCTTTTACGTAGGTACTATATATGCTGCATCTTCTAGGGTGATGCAGTGTGAATTCTCTGCTGATTGTCAGGTGTGGCTCAGTTCTTCTCTGCTTTGTTTGTGTGTCAGTTCCCCTGAAAGTTCAGAAACTTTTTCAATCCTTTTATTTAGGTGAGTGTAAGAAGAACTTTTTCATTGACTCCTTACCTCCTTAACCTTTGAGCATCTGCCTAAGAACGGTTGGCTGTTGGCTGTCTCTGGATTAACTCAGGAAAGAATTCCAGTCTTGACTTTGAGTTTCTCTGTTTTATGAGTTTAAATAATACCTGGAATATGCCTGACTAACTTACAGATTTTGTGGTTCAAAATAATGCTTTTCTGTAGAGCTGGTCCCCACATTTTTAGGACAGAGGCTAAAAGCTCAGACATTTTAATAGTAGTTAATACTTTATGCATATGATTGATATTGCTGTGGTGCATTTTATGATCTGTGAAGCTGTTGTCAGATAGCATGGATTTCAGAGATAGTGCCTAACAATTCTTTGGTATATTTTTTTGCATTAAAATGCAAGACCATCACTGGTGTCAGTAAATACTTTGAGTAGAGGGATAAGGGTACAAAGTTTCCTTTCCTCTGCATACATGGCTTCACTGAAATCAGCAGGGCCAATCTATTCGTATTTCACACTAGAGTTTAACACATCAGGTAATGTATTTTAGCTGATGACAGGTAGCTCTCTTCTTTGTCATGGTCTTATGTTTGCAATTAAGTTCCCCAGTTAGTTTGCCAACAAAAATAGCTTAAAACTCAAATACTAGTTTTTATTCACATTTTGTTAGTGTGTTTTGGAGGACAGATAGAGTTCAAGCTATGAACTTACTGCTTGTAAGCAAGGCAGGATGAAGATATATTCTCAGGCTAAGGAGTCCTCCTGCTGCCTTCAGTAGCTCCCTTGAACTATTTGTCTCTAGGAAGCTTTTAATGAATTATGAGGAGTGGCCATAAACTTAATTACCATTAATAGAAAGTTGCTGGGTGTCCTGGTTTTGGCTGGGATAGAGTTAATTTTCTTTCTAGTAGCTGGTATAGTGTTATGTTTTGGGTTCAGTATGAGAAGAATGTTGATAACACACTGATGTTTTCAGTTGATGCTAAGTGATGTTTAGACCAAGTCAAGGATTTTTCAGCTTCTCATGCCCAGCCAGCAAGAAGGCTGGAGGGGCACAAGAAGTTGGGAGGGGACACAGCCAGGACAGCTGACCCAAACTCACCAACGGGGTATTCCATACCATGTGACATCATGCCTAGTATATAGACTGGGGGGAGTTGGTGGTGGGGGGGGGTGGATCGCTGCTCAGGAACTAACTAGGCATCGGTCAGTGAGCGATGAGCAATTGCATTGTGCATCACTTGTTTTGTATATTCTAATTATTTTTTATTATTATTGTCATGTTATTGATATTATTATCACTATTATTATTATTATTTTCTTCCTTTCTGGCCTATTAAACTGTTCTTATCTCAACCCACGAGTTTTACCTTTGTCCTTCTGATTCTCTCCCCCATCCCACTGGGTGGGGGGGAAGTGAGCGAGCGGCTGTGTGGTGCTTAGTTGCTGGCTGGGGTTAAACCATGACAACCACTTAATGAGCATTTGGTAGTGGAGCACTAAAATGGTTACTTTTGGGTGCTTATCTGTACTAAACTTTGAACCTTCTGAAGTTCACCCATAATTATAATCTGCCTTCTAGTTTTAATTGTGTTTCCATCAGTATTTCAGCAATGAGGCTGAAAATACTTTAGGTTGATGCTTTTCAGGTCAGAATTGTAAGTCACAATTCAAGCTATTTATTTTTATGCTCTATTTTAGCAAATGCTCATCAAGAGGTGCAGCATATTATAGATGAAACATGCCGAAGTAACATAAAATCCTAATTAACATTTTAAAATTTTATGGAAAAAAAAAGAAAATTCCTAAATTATCATAGTTCAATATGCGTTGTGAATGTATTTCCCATCCTTTTTTTTTTTTTAATTATGGGCCATACTGCTAACTTTTGTTGGAGGCTTTCATTAGTTTTGAAAACATTAAGAACAGCACAGCAATTTGATCTTTGCTCATATCACTGAGTTTTCATTGTGCTGTATTGTTACCATTTATGATGATTATGATATAGGATGCTGAGATGTTACATAATTTGAAATGCCTATGTGTAACTCTGCATGACACAACAGAAAGAGGCTCCATCATTGATAACACTTAGGCAAAGGAAGATAATTTGATTTGCTGTTTTTTTTCTCTAGATGGGTTCAGCTTTGTTTAAATTACTGCAAATACAAGCATCCGAATTCCAAACTGAAGTCATGGAGCCCTAAGATACACCGTTACAGGTTGCCATCTATCTTGTCTTGATCTTGTGAAAGGCCTCAGCTTCAATTTGTTTCCCGGATTTTTAAAACACTTTCCCTTGTCTGCTTTACAAATTAATAGCTATTAAATCCACACACTTGGAGACTGACTTTGAGGTCATTGATTAATTTTCAGATTATGCTTCTTTCTCTTAGTTTCAGTAAATTATTCACACAAATTTAATGTTGGCAAAAGATATGTTAGCTTCATCCTATGTCCACCAATGAAGAAAAGGCTACCATAAAGGGTCACCTTATGTTTGTGGGTGGGTGGGAGTGGGTGGATGTGCATGCATGTGTGCGTGCATGTTAGTGTGTGGGGAAAAAAAGCAGTATATTTTCTACTAGTGATTTGGGGCCTGACCTTTCCAGGGCACTTCCTCATATGTTTTTAAGACTGGCTTATTAAAAACAGCTGCTTAGAGATGTTACTGATAGGATAGTGGTAATAAGGAAATATCTCAAATCAATAACTATGAAACTAAGGTAGTACCAGGTATAGGGTTGAGCTGCAGAATAGAAAGCTTTATGCACCTTAGAAGAATTTCTCTGTTAACTTTCCAAAATCAGCTGAAAATAAAGAAGACATAGCCATAGTAGTACCTGGTATAATTCCATTTTCATTTAATGAAATAAGAGCAGAGATGGATTTTCCACTTTTTTTTAGATATCTTATTTGTTTTCAAATGACTGTTAATGTTATTTTTCATTTAATGTACAGACTGATGGAGAATGTACTTCAAATTCTACTCTTTTAAATGCAAAGCAGCAGGGGAAAATAAACAACTTTTTAAATAAGTGTGGCTATGTTTAAAAGAAATTACAAAAATACATTCTTTCTTTTTAATATAAACTATTTCTATAAATTGATACATTGTGTTATTTTAGTTAGTAAGTTCTCTGTGTTTCACATAGTTTTCCATAAGGAAAATATTCTGTTGATTTGAGGATATTGTATGTCTGTCTCACACAGAACTCCTTTCTGATTTAAGCAGAGGTTTTTGCTCAAATATTATGATACAGCCCATAGTAATTTTACATTACTTTCGTTTTGTCTTTATGGATTTACTGAGGCAAATTCCTGCTGAAATTAAGGTCTGAATAAGGACTACCAGACTATGTCAGTAATAATATCTAGTTTTGATGTAGTGCTTTTCATTCTATCTCCCAAAGCAATTTAGGAAGAAGGAACCTGTTTTTCTCATTTTATGGAGTAGGGAGGTGAACTGACATGCTTAGAATCATCCTGCAAAAATAGTTGCAGAGTGCTGTATCCATTAATTCACACAGTTCAGCTGATTATTTGTTTGGAATTACAATGTCTGGGAGACATTAGTTCAGTGAATTTGGAAGAGTCTAGTGCCACAAAGAAGCCTGAGTATACAGAAAAAATGCATTTCCTATTGAAAGGAAATTGTTAAATACTCTCATTGTGGATACATTAGCCTGGCAATGAAATACATGTTTTAATTATTACTTCTCCTTTTATGTTAATATATAGATGGTGTACTTGTGTAGGGACATCAAAAGTGAAATTCTGCAAGTAAACCCTGGAGCACAAACCAGAATTCTGGATTCAAATCACCCTGAAATATAGATGTTTTCAAATTCCAGACTGTTATCCAGATCTGATTTTTTGCTTCTCTCTATATTGGAATGGTTGAAAACTTTGTTTCTTAATGCAGTTGAATTTTTGGCTTTTCAGAACATTGAACCAAACTTCACAAAGTCAGCACAGTTATTAATTTAAACATTTGAACTTAATCAGATGCAAAATAAGCACAGAGTCAGAAGTAGAATCATCACAGTCTGACACTTCTCATAGAATCATAGAATAGTTTGGGTTGGAAGGGACCTTGAAAGGTCATCTAGTTCAACCCCCCCCTGCAATGAGCAGGGACATCTTCAACTAGATTAGGTTGCTCAGAGCCCCATCCAACCTGACCTTGAATGTTTCCAGGGACGGGGCATCTACAACCTCTTTGGGCAACCTGTTCCAGTGTTTTACCACCCTCATTGTAAAAAATTTCTTCCTTATATCTAGTCTGAATCTACCCTCTTTCCATTTAAAACCATTACCCCTTGTCCTATCACTACAGGCCCTACTATAAAGTTTTTCCCCATCTTTCTGATATGCCCCCTTTAAGTATTAAAAGGCCACAATAAGGTCTGCCCAGAGCCTTCTCTTCTCCAGGCTGAACAACCCCAACTCTCTCAGCCTGTTCTCATAGGGGAGGTGTTTCATCCTTCTGATCATTTTTCATGGCCCTCCTCTGGACCCGCTCCAACAGGTCCGTGTCTTTCTTGTACTGAGGATCCCAGAACTGGACGCAGTATTCCAGGTGGGGTCTCACCAGAGCGGAGTAGAGGGGCAGAATCACTTCCCTCGACCTGCTGGCTGTGCTTCTTTTGATGCAGCCCAGGATACGGTTGGCCTTCTGGGCTGTGAGCACACATTGCCGGCTCATGTCCAGCTTTTCATCCACCAGTACCCCCAAGTCCTTCTCCACAGGGCTGCTCTCAATCCCTTCATCCCCCAGCCTGTATTGATACCAGGGATTGCCCTGATCCAGGTGCAGGACCTTGCACTTGGCCTTGTTGAACCTCATGAGGTTCACATGGGCCAACTTCTTGAGCTTGTCCAGGTCCCTCTGAATGGCATCCCATCCCTCAGGCGTGTCAACTTCACCACTCAGCTTGGTGTCATCTGCAAACTTGCTAAGGGTGCACTTGATCCCACTGTCTATGTCATTGATGAAGATATTAAACAGTACTGGTCCCAATATGGACCCCTGAAGGACACCACTCGTCCCTGATCTCCATCCGGACATTGAGCCGTTGACCACTACTCTCTGGATGCGACCATCCAGCCAATTCCTCATCCACCGAACAGTCCACCCATCAAATCCATCTTTCTCCAATTTCAAGAGAAGGATGTTGTGGGGGACCATGTCAAAGGCCTTGCAGAAGTCCAGATAGATGACATCCGTAGCTCTTCCCTTGTCCACTGATGTAGTCACTCCATCACAGAAGGCCACTAGGTTGGTCAGGCAGGACTTGCTCTTGTTGAAGCCATGCTGGCTATCTGAAATCACCTCCCTGTCCTCCATGTGCCTTAACGTAGCTTCTAGGAGGATCTGTTCCATGATCTTCCCAGGCACAGAGGTGAGGCTGACAGGTCAGTAGTTCCCAGGTCCTCCTTCCTACCCTTTTTAAAAATGGGTGCAATGTTTCCCTTTTTCCAGTCGCTGGGGTCTTCACCTGACTGCCATGACTTTTCAAATATCATGGAGAGTGTCTTGGCAACTACATCAGCCAATTCCCTCAGGACTCTGGGATGCATCTTGTCAGGTCCCATAGACTTATGTATGTTCAGGTTCCTCAGGTGGTCTCGAACCTGATCTTCTCTTACAGTGGGAGGGACTTTGCTCCCCCAGTCCCTGCCCTGAGGTCCATCCACTCGACAGGTGTGGGAAGAGAGATTGCCAGTGAAGACTGAGGCAAAAAAGTTGTTGAGTACCTTGGCCTTCTCCTCGTCCATTGTTACCAGTTTGCCAGTTGTGTTCATTGGGGGGGTACACTTTCTTTGACCTTCCTTTTCTGGATGACATACCTATAGAAACCCTTCTTATTATTCTTTGCGTCCCTTGCCAAGTTTGGCTCCAGCTGTGCCTTGTTCTTCCTGACCCTATCCCTACACAACCAGGCAGCATCCCTATACTCTTCCCAGGATACCTGTCCCTGCTTCCACTGGCTGTGCATTTCTTTCTTGCCCTTTAGTTTGACCAGCAGGTCTTGACTCAGCCATGCTGGTCTTTTGCCTTCTTTTTCTGATTTCTTATACCTGATGATTGAGAGCTCTTGCGCTCTATGGAAAGTGTCCTTAGAGATCTGCCAGCTCTGTTCTGCTCCCTTGTCCCTGAGGATATTTTTCCATGGGGTCCTGTTGACTAACTTCTTGAACAGTTAGAAGTTTTCTTTCCTAAAATTCAGGATCCTGACTTTACTCTTTGCCTGTCCCATGTCCCTCAGGACTGCGAACTCCACCAGTGCATGATCACTGCAGCCCAGGCTGCCTCCAATCTTGACATCAATCTTTTGATTACAATTTGACTATAAACCACATGTGAAACATAAGCAAATGAATTAGATGAATTATGCTTAACAAAATGAGCAAGTAAATTAGATGAAAAAGTATATAAGGCAGGATTATGATAGGAACACCTCATACGGTATCTGAAAGAAACCAGTTTTAGGTTTTCACTTTAAAATCAATACTAGATTGAAGTTTGGATTCATGGTTGATTTTGATGTGAATTTGATTTAGTGTTGAATTTTAACAACTTAATGGTTGTGAAATTTGTAATCTAGTTTTTTCAAGAATCTTTGTGATGTATCTTCTGTGCTTTCCCTGTTCTGTTTGACATTTTAAAGCATATGTTTATTTGTGAATGTGTATCTTAATGCAAAAATATTATCAGCTGAGTGGCAAAAGCAAGTGTTTTATTCAGAGGTTTAAGTAAATATTTATACTGTTTGCATTTCTTCAATGAAAAATTCTAATTTGAAAAGGAAGATAGTCTACATTGGCTGCAGGTATGCTTTTACAAGTGGCAACATTTCTCCTAAAAAGAGGCTCAAGAATGTAAATTTATTCCATGGCTCGCTCAATCTTTCATAGAGCCACCCACCAAATGGGAGTTGGTGCATAATAATCTAATGAAATAGCTTAGGCCTAATTATCAAAAATGTGATGGAAACTCCAGAAATCATCAGTACTCATTCCTCATCATTTCAGACCATTCTAATATGGTATGTTTTTAATGGATTTTTAAAAAGATAACTTGCTTCTACCAATCGTGAAACTGAATACACTGTATATATCAATGCTGCAAGAATGGCACCAGCTGATTTTAAACTTGGAAAAGAATTTTGCATTATTCAAGAAAAGCTTGTACTGTTGAACTGTTACTGCAGCTGCTAGTGAATAATGTATAAATAAATCCATTTCTATATGCAGTACAATGCAAGAAACCTGAATCTTAAGGTAAAACTTAACAGTTGTTCCTATTGAGATGTATAGAAAAGATCGCCTAGGTGCCAGATACTCATTCATTTCCTCAGAGAAATAATGAAGTTTTGGGGGGGGACACCTAATAACTTTTATTTACTCTCAGTGTCTTTTCCTTTTTGCTCTTTGTATCAAGGTTCAGCCATGGAATCTGTACAAGAATTATTTGTAGGGTATGATTTCAAGCAGCTGTTAAATAAAATACAGTAGTAATGACTATCATAAGATCATTTTAAAAATCTGAGTATCTTTCCAATTTTCAAAAATACTTAAAAATAGAAAATATCTATAAGCTGTTTGTGAACTCTTACACAGATCACAAAGTAATGCAAAGACTATAATGTAAGTCAGTTACTATAAAAGCAAAACACTTCTGATTCCATTCTGCATACATAGCCCATTCCACAGGCAACTGAAGTGACTATGAAGATTTCCAAACTGTTCAGCCAACTTTGGATCATGCCCACATTATGAATTTCAACCCTTAGATAGTTTTAACAATGAATCTCTAATGTCTGCGAAACCGACTTAATTTAAATGAGTAAATGTGCAAAACCAAATGAGAAAATATTGTAGGAAAAAAGATTATTTGAAAAAAAATGTGTTTAACACTGACAACGTAGGGAAATACGATAGGCTAAATCATTTATGAAATATCAGCCACAAATCTAAAAAACCTAAAGGAAATATTTTAGTATGTAGCTCAATTAGTACTAAATGCACATGCACTGTTTTAGCATGTGCTACAGAAGATGAGTGCAAGTAGTCTGAGCTCAGAAACTTTTTGGTTTAAAATAAAGGAAACAAAAATAAATGTTGCTGTTTCATATTTCAAAATTAATAGTATTCTTTTACCATGGAATTTTGAGGCAGATAACAACAGTAATGGAGACACTACAGCACATCTGAAGACTACTTTTACAACAACACTAAAATATACTAAGCCCAGTATTAGCACCAATCAAGAAAAAAATAACTATAAAACATTACTTGCATGACACGTGTGAAAAACACATTCTTGTGGTCTACAATTTGATGCTTCCAGGTTTTTTTGGCAGAATATTCTTAGGTAAAATATGGTGCCTTTGAAATTGCTCCAGAGTATTTCACAGCCATCTATAGATTTATCTCTCCAGCCCAAATCTTATAGTCTCTGTTCAAAACAAATTTCTGTATACATGTGTGTATGAGGACTGGAAGCAGTTTTAGGCCATTATTCTGATCAACTTCTGCCTTCTTTCCTAGGAAGTGTGTAGAGAGCTCTGGTGCCTCAGCAAAAGTAACCGCTGTGTTACCAACAGCATTCCAGCAGCTGAAGGTACTCTTTGCCAAACAGGGAGCATTGAAAAGGGGGTGAGTACAAATAATTTATTGTTTGAAGACTACAGGAAGAAAGAACTAGAAAATTAAAGTCCTTATGAGCAACTATAAGAGTTCGGAAAGAGAGGAGTTAGTTCAGAATACATTTGCATCCTAATGGAAGTGTCCTACAGAATTTATTTAACAATTATTTTATATATGTAGTTTAATAAAACATTTATCCTTGCTTTAAAATTCTATAGCCTGGATCAAAAAAAAAATCCTGTTACATACTCTGTATATTTTTGAGTAATTTCTGTAAAAACTCTATTAGTTTTATCTTTATTAAATTTTATAGCACTCTTCCATAAAGGAATGTTAAACTCTAGGTCAGTTATAGACTCTGGAAATGTGTAACATAGATCTAGAGCCTGAACTCTGTTATTTTGTATAGAAGATAAAAAAAACTTTATTCCTTCACATATAAGCTGAATCATACAAGCATATAGAAAAAAAGTTGCCTTAATAAATGGGTTCTCTAAAAGCCCATATTTCCCAGTGACCATTCTATTTTGACTTTGAATTATTCCTTTAATATTCAGTTATACTTGCGTAACTTGTTTAGCTTGAAAGGATTTTGCTATGCAGTCTAATAAACTTTCCTACTGAACAGAAAAGTACAGAAAGTCAGTGTTGCAATAGATAAGCCTAGTGCTACTGTATTTGCCTGAACATTTGAATTTTGATTTTAAAACATTGACTGTATATATTAATAATTTCAAAGTTCTGAAAATGAGTTTTAGATTAAGAAGAATAGTAAAAGAGTGTTTCTCAATTACAAGGCAAAATCTATACAGATCTTAAAGAGGAGAGAAAAATATTTTAATTATTAATTTACAGGATATGTACTGGGGAAAAAAGTGAATTCCATATACCTTTTTTCAAGATAATACATTTTATGTAGGTTTTTACAAAGTGAAGAGAACTTATTATATTAAACAATTTCCAGTATCTCTCCAAGAGTTGCTGCATCTGTCCTTAAGATTTACTGATCCAGATTGGATTTTTTTCCTAACAACAACTACTGTCATCTGTTGTCTGTTCTGACTCTTGCCATGCTAGCTGGGCTAGTTTCAACAAAGATTACACTGCATTTTGACTTGCAATCTGATGTTTAAATAAAAAGATTGAAAGCTTTTGGGCAGCTGTCACAGTTTATTAATCCTTGCTGACAGCTTCATTCAGGGCCCATGACCTAGCATCATCCTGATGGCTTTTCCATGCTGAGTTTGGAAATATTGTTAAACCATGTTAAATAAATTAATTGAAGGGATCACTTAAAAAAAATAGAGTTCTTAGACTTAGCCAATGAAAATAGGGACACCTTCACATTCTACCAAAAATGTTAGTTTTTATTAGAGTAATAGAAAATGCTGGGAGCACTACTCTTAAATCAACAGTCTAGGTTTATTTTGGAACCACCACTCCTTGTCAATGACAAGGAGCAATTTACCTCAATTTATATTTTTTTAAACCATGAGACTACAGTGAACAAGTTAAGATGCTTTAAGATGCTCTTGCTGCATCCATTTCCCAGAGGCTTTAATCAAAACATCTTTTCCAGTCATCAGTATCTTGTTCCATCATTAGATTTTAGAGGGAAACGAGAGAATTGGTATTGTTTTACAAAGGTAAACTGTTCGTGCCTTTAAACAGCAGAGAATTGTTATCTATAAACTGCAGCTTCAAAGGTTCCTGTAAATTAACAGTTCCCGATAGCAGAAAAAACAGAAAACACAAGTTCTTTCCAAATACGTATTTCTCTTCACCACACACTAAGGAGAAAATAATAGGTTACAATTCTGTAACACTTTATTATTATTTATTATTACATTTATATTGCAGTCACGCCTAAAGACCACAACCAAATTAGGCCCTATTTTGCTGGGCTCCGTCCAAATATATAATAAATGACGTTCCCTGCTCTAAATGCCTAACAAGATCCCAGAGTACTTTATCATATTTGGAGGGTCAATTTCTGCTTTTAGTTACACTGATGTAAATTTGGTGTAACTATTAACTCAAAGCAAAATTTGATGCAGTGTGCATTAATGTCTTATTGGCAGAGTTGGGAGGGATTTCTACAATTAAAATTGCCTAACACTCTATGATAAAACCTTCTTTCAATTGCTTATATAAACCTGCCAAACTTTAACTCTTTGGGTTGAAATTTTCCACAGTAGATGTCTGCTTATACCTGAAGGTTTTTAGAGTGTTTTCCATAAAGGTTACTCAGCTGTTTTCTGCATACAGGGAAAGAGAATAGAGTGGGGTTTTGCTACTGACAGAACTTGTACGTCTATTCTGTTTTGAAGCTTTAACATGTTCATGCTTTGGTGAAGGGTTTTACATATCGTCTGGGTTCAAAAAGGTGCACTTTTTCTTAATTTTGTAATAATAATTTTAAATATACATGAAGCTTCTCTCTGGTCATGTATACCCAGAGATGTGTTTGTGAAGGTAAACTAACTGATAGATTTAAAAATACTCTGATGAGGAAATAGTGCATATAAACCAAAAAGACAATACTGATAGGAATGTTTATTTTTGTCTTTGAATTTAAAGTAATAAAAAAGTAACCTTTTCTAACGTCATTGTATAGACTCATGCTAGGCATTTAAATGAGGGAAAAATGTGCAAAAAGTAAAAACACAGTGTGCTGAAAGCACAGTTTAAATAGCTGGATTGTGTGGTGATCTAAATTCACATTATTACTGGACATTGTTTCCTTGCAAAATAATTGTAGAAGCACTGATTGAAAATCTATTGTTAAAGACGAGATGGTAACCTTAATTGAATTCGTCTTCTTTTTTTCCCTATGAAAAATGAAATTTATTTTCCTCACTATTACAGTACTTGCTGTATGAGTTTTCTAAATGCATACTGTTGTAAATCTTAGTTCTGTTAAACAGCTAAAATTCATATCAAAAGTTCTCTCAAATGTGCCACAATGTCATATCTTGTTTTATTGTTAATGATCTGTAGAAGAAAAATCCCAGACTGCTCACATTAATTCACGGGGTTAAAATTTTGTGCACATTTTATATGTATTCAAATGCATCACCACTGTCCTTCTAATTGAACTAATTGAAAGTTGCTTTTTCAGTGGGAGAGAAGAATTAACATTTCAGTTCTAAATATTTCATGAAGGGTTGCTCTTTTAAAATAGCTGTCACCTCCTCTTGTTTATTCATATACTGGTTACTCAGTAGTCCTTACCTCATTATAGCAGATGGGGTTGCTATCATTCATGGAGGAAGCATATTTCTGTAGTCCCATTAGAAATAATGAAGATTTTGGTCATTTTTAATTACTCTGACAGAGATTCTATGCATCACTGGCCTCTGGTGAAAGATAAATTTTCACTAGAAAATTAGAGACATCAGTTAGCAGTAAGTCCTCAGATTTAATTCAGTAGAGAAGAAAAAACAGCATTTAAGGAGTTTTTACAGGGAAATGTGGAAGAAAGAAATGCTTGGATGACAGAGGAAATTACAGAGCACAGGGATTTTATACAGCTTTGGAAAAATAAGGCAGGTGAAATGCAGCTGCCTATTGTGTACGTTCATAATAATATAGAGTTTGGGGGTTTAAACTTTAACTCTGAGTATCTTTCATTTATTAACTTTGATTTTGACATGTTTGTAATATCTATAATGTATTTTAAATTAAATTATTAGCATACATTTTTACTCTTAGAAGCATTTTAATTTCTAGCTTTAGACTTCAGCATTAGATACCTGATCATGTACTCCTGTGGCCTCTAATAGAATGCTACAAGGGGATTATTGTCTTTAATTAATAAAATCATTATCACTTAATTTATCACTATAATGAGAAGAAAACAAAAAAAATGTAATCCTTCATGTGTGTCCTGGGTTCAGCTGGGATAGAGTCAATTTTCACAGGAACCTGGGAGGGGGCACAGCCCGGACAGCTGACCTGAACTAGCCAAGGAGCTATTCCATACCATGTGACATCATGCTCAGTATATAAATGGGGAGCGGGCTGGGGGGGTTCTCTCTCGGCTTTTGGTGGGGGAAGTGGCGGAGCGTCAGGTTCCGGGTGGTGAGCAGTTGCACTGTGCATCACTTGTTTTGTATATTCTTTTATTAGTACCGTTGTTGTAGTTGTAACTTCTCTTTTTGCGTTGTCCCAGTAAACTGTCCTTATCTCAACCCTCGAGGTTCCGTGGTTTGGGGTTTTGGGGTTTTTTTTTGTTTGTTTATTTGGGTTTTATTCTCCTCCCTATCCCACCGGAGGGGAGCGGGAGGAGTGAGCGAGTGGCTGCGTGGTCCTTTGTTACCGGCTGGGCTGAAACCACGACAATGTGTTATTCACATAAATGCTTCATTCTCCATCATAATTGCACCATTAGAGGCATTGCAAAACACTGTACCATGTGGTTATATCTATACTAGCTAAAAATATGAGTTCACTATATGGACTGCATTATGTGTTATGCAGATAATCAGTGATAGTCTGGATTTAAGAGAAGCTCCATATGACAGGTATGTTCGTCTGACAGATGCCTGCTTATTGGCATAAATCTCTGAGTTTTAATTTTACAACTGCAAGAAGGATAAACCTTCCTTTCCACAGTACAACTCCATGAAATCTTGTGTCCTTGTTTTTTTTTCTGAAGAAGGGTGTGGTGGGTTGACCTTGGCTGGCACCTAAGCCCCCACCCAGTCACTCCCTCACTTCCCCCCAGCAAAGATGGAAGAAAGAATCAGAACAGCAAAAGTGAGAAAAACTCATGGGTTGAGATAGAGACAGTTTAGTAAGTGAAAGGAAAAGAAAGAAAAAACAAACAAACATGAGGTGCAAAGACAATCACTCACCACCTCCCACCAACAGACTGATGCCCAGCCAGTCTCTGAGCAATGGTTACTTTGGAGACACCCCCAGTTTTATTGCTGAGCATGATGTTATACAGTATGGGATATCTCTTGAGTCAGTTGAGGTCAGCTGTCCCTGCTATGTCCCATCCCAAACTCTTGCCCATCCCCAGCCTACTCGCTGGGGTAGCAGAGTGAGAAACAGAGAAAGCCTTGCTACTGTATAAGCACTGTTCAGCAATAGCTAAAACATTGGTGTGTTATCTGCACTGGTCACAAAATGCAGCACCATACTGGCTGCTATGAGGAAAACTCTGTCCCAACCAGACCTGGTAGAAAAGGTAATGCATTTTGATCTTGAGATTTTAAATAGTGTGTTTTATATGTTTTCTGTAAACACATGCATGCTGGTTTTTTGTCTCTCTAACTGATAGAGGATGAGGTTTATAAACAGAAATGTGCTGGATTGTAACATATTTTAAAACAGGTACAGCACATACAGGAAAAAAAAGAGGAGGATAAAAATGTTTTGAGAGAAGAAACAAGTATGAATGTGGCTAGAAAAATAATGCTACAGGTTTCACTTTGTTGTGGGTTGACCCTGGCTGGACACCAGGTGCCCACCAAAGCTGCTCTATCACTCCTCCTCCTCAGCTGGACAGGGGAGAGAAAACAACGAAAGGCTCGTGGGTCGAGATAAGGGCAGGGAGAGATAACTCACCAATTACCGTCATGGGCAAAACAGACTTGACTTGTGGAAAATTAATTTAATTTTTTACCAATCAAATCAGAGTAGGGTAATGAGAAATGAAACCAAATCTTAAAACACCTTCCCCCCACCCCTGCCTTCTTCCTAGGCACAACTTCACTCCCGATTTTCTCTACCTCCCCCCCCCCCCCCCGAGTGGCACAGGGGGATGGGGAATGGGGGTTGCGATCAGTTCATCACATGTCTCTGCCACTCCTTCCTCCTCAGGGGGAGAACTCCTCACACTCTTCCCCTGCTCCAGCATGGGGTCCCTCCCATGGGGTCACAGGTCCTGCCAGCAAACCTGCTCCATGGTGTCCTCCACGGGCTGCAGGTGGATATCTGCTCTACCATGGACCTCCCTGGGCTGCAGGGGGACAGCCTGCCTCACCATGGTCTTCACCACAGGCTGCAGGGGAATCTGCTCCAGCACCTGGAGCACCTCCTCCCCCTCCTTCTTCACTGACCTTGGTGTCTGCAAGGTTATTTCTCTCACATGTTCTCACTCCGCTCTCCAGCTGCAGTTTCTGTGCTGCAGCAACTTTTTCCCCTTCTTAAATATGTTATCAGAGAGGTGCTACCTTCCTGCTAGCAAACTCCTATTAATTCCTTTTTTTTTTCTGAGTAATGACTGAAGGTTAAATTGTCTTTTCAGTTTCTTTTATAAAAATCCAGATTAATTGAGGTCATTGTGAGTGGCTGCATTTACTTGTTTACATACATTCCACATTGCCAGGACTAAGGCTTTAGGTGAGCCTTAGGGCTCAAGAAAAGAGAAAACTTGGCTTTGCTGTATTGATTAGTATAAAGTCAACACTAAGTCTTCTTCCAGTAGTGCTTGTGGGTGGACAGGGATATGTCTATCTGTCCGTGTCTTCTGTGTATGTCTCAGTGCTTTTTGCCAAATTCATATGGCCAATTTTGGACACAGTTGTCTGGGTTTCTTTTTGGAAAGGGTCAATATTGTGTCTGTTATGGGAATTCAAGGGAGTTAAACAGCAGATGTCCACCTTTTGGAAGTGAAATGTGCAGATTCAGGTCACAGTAAACCTAAGGCCATGGTCTACTCTGTCGCCTAAGCCAATAACAGCAAGAAAGGCTTATTTAATTGAGCTACTCCAGATTCTCAGTGATGCAATAGACATCAGAATGTGGATCAAACTATGGGCTCCAGGACTATTTCTGAATGGTTTAAAAAAGGTTTCTGACTAAGGAAATGGTAAACTTATTTTAACAATTAGCCATTGTGTGAGTTGTCTGTCATTTTGTATGGCCGATGTAAGTAACAATATTGCAAAGGTTCAGTGTTTGCATGAATAAAGTACACATGTTCATTCTGTGCCTGAACAAATGGCCAATCACTATTACATAGTGATTTTTCTGTACCATGTCTAATGCCTTGGCACTACTTTTATTATGTCTGTAGGGTTAGTATAAATTAAGTACTGCAACAAATTCTTCTTCCATTGTAACCTAGTCCAGATTTTATTTTTTAAAATGTAAGGGAATACTTTCTTAAAAATACTATCTAGGGGAATTTTTCATTTTGTGTAATGAAGCCCATACACAAATCCTAACTGGAGGGTGTTTTACTAAACTAATCTTAGAAATGGATCTTAGTGTTTAAAAGACTGTAAGCTATTTGCAGTTCCTTTAATGTGAAACATTAAGGAGGATGTATGAAGAAAAAAGAAAATCTTTATTTTAAGCTTGCTTTAACTTATGGTGTGTGTTAGGGACCTATAATTCAGGACCTAGTGAAGACAATTAACAAATCACACACCCTCACCAATGTCTAAACATGGCTAGAAAAAGTAAAATATTAGTCTTGTTATCTATACAGAGAATGCTAATGCCTATAACTGTCATTGCCTGACCCTTATATTTTTCTGTCCTGATAACTCTGTCAGCCTGGAAGCTAATTTTGTGGGTTTTTTTGTGAAATCTTTCAGTGGTGTTATCAGGGAGAGTGTGTACCTTTTGGCACTTGGCCCCAGAGCATAGATGGGGGCTGGGGTTCGTGGTCAATATGGGGAGAGTGCAGCAGGACCTGCGGGGGAGGAGTCTCCTCATCTATAAGACACTGTGACAGTCCAGCGTAAGTAGCTAAAGTAAGCCGGAGCCAACAAAAAGACACACTTGGAAATTATTAAAAACTGTGGTTTCACATGTTATCTGTAAAAATGTTTTGCTAGTTTGCCAATATTTGGCTTCAAAATAGCAGACAAACAGTTTAACAGGAGCAGCTCACTGGACATACTTTTAACATTTTTTAATGTATCTATTATGTATGTACTGTAAAGATAGCTGGATTTATATTTAGTAGTAACCAGAACAGTTTCCTTTCTGCAACTTATTGTTCATGCAAAATATATTTAAATTATGCCTTAGATAGATAGATTTCTTCTTAAGATATTATCTCTGATTCTTGTCTAGGATATAAAGTAACTATTGCCAGTTACTTATTAAAAAAGCAACACAGTATTTCCAAGATTTTGCACACAGCTGCTTACATATAAACCATAATTAGTATTATTATGTTGCATACAATACATTTATACGCTATTGTGTCCAACACTTAGTTGTGACTTCCCACTGACTCTTAAAACAATTCAGCAACTTCTCTCCCTGCCACTACTTCCTATTGGTCCATCTACTCTCTCTCAAGTGGGGCCAGCTTCTCCACTACAGCTTGGTCTGTTGTATCTGTACTGGTCCTTTCACCTGTCTACTTCCCAATGTCCTGAGCACTGTTCCAGAGGTCTGCCAGGTAAGTGCTCCTCTCTCTGTCACTAGTGCTTACTTATTTCCATTGCTGTTCTTTGCTGAATGAATCACTGCTTTTTTTCTGTTGCTGCTTGCCCTGTTCTGGTTACCTCATCACAGCTATAGGTCTTAGCAGAAGGATGGTTTTATTACTCCATACTTTGTTCTTGTCATATCCCATAATCTCTGTTTCCATCACCATTATTAGTTTTTAAGACCACTTTTTCTTGAAAACATGAAGCTTTTGTGCTTATTTCATGAAAATCCATTCTGTGACTTTTGTCACTCCTTTCTTATCTTGTCCTCTCTGCACACTTTGGTTCTTTGTTGCTTGTACCCATGTTTTGCAAGCTAGGCTGTACTTCAGCTTTCCACTGTGCTCTGCAAGACAGACACCATAATGTCACATTACTGCTGTTTAAGGCGGTCTGTTCACCTCCTATCATTAGCAATAACTATCAATCAAATCTAGCAAATATCACTATTTACTGAATGAATTCAAAAGCAAAAATTATCCATATGCATTGATAACAATTCAGACTATGTTACTGAGAGAATAATAAATTAAATACATTAATTTTTTCATAGAAGTATGTAAAAATGCTAGTGAAACATTTGTTTGGAGCATGAGTAATTTCCTAAGATTTTTTAACTACTGTCACCATGTATATCAGTTGGTATGCTGAAAGATGATTAAATTTTAAATGTTTAACAGTGCAGCAAGCAAATGCAATATTTGTTTAAATTTTCTTTTGTGTGTGTCTGCATTAGGAAAAAATTCCCTTTGGTTCATTAATTAACTTGAGTTTCTAGGATAGTGTTGCCTGGTTAAATATCTGTAATGTGAAAAATAGTATTGTTTTTCTTTTTAGTTAATTGTAAACTCATTTCTTTATTATAAAACAAACACCAAGTTGTTTTCCATTCTGCTTTTAAGATATGAGCCAAAGATCTGATGTCTGATTAATCTTCCATTTAAGTCGATGTTAATTCAGTATTTGACCTCTGTGGAAGATAGATAAGGTTCTTGAACAATTTGAAAATTTAAAAGCCAATGTCTTAATCACAATAATAGAAACCTGCTTACTCTGGAGTTTCCTCAGATTTAATACTGTTTAATTTAAATCAGATTCTTGAACTAGAAAATGCAGTCTTTGCTGCTGGCTCCAGTATTTAGCATTTTGTTATATTTTCAAGTGTAATATGAGAAGATTAAAAACAAAGTATCATGTAGGTTGTTTACACATTTCTCATTCTAGTTTTACAAAGCAAGCAAATATTAAAAACAATGCCTTTTTAGTATGTTCAAAATACAGTTAAACTGTATTGCTTGGGATCTATGCAAACTAGATGAATACTATATGAGTGAAGATTTTCAAGTACCCAGTATTTTTTTGTATCTGCTCCAATTCAAGTCAATGCTACAATTCTTATTAAATAAAATATTTTAAAATTTCACCTTAAAACTTCTATGTACTTTTTAAATTTATGTATATGTTATATAATATATATCTCTTGGACTTGTATTTATACTAATAATACATAAATATATATAATGAACTTGTGTTTATACTAATACATGTACTAACACATAAAACATGTTTTTCCAGGCCTTCAGGTGGAGGCAAATATTGTCTTGGAGAAAGGAAGCAGTATCGCTCATGTAATACTGATGTAAGTAAATTTTGTTCCACTGTAAAAGTACAATCTCAACTTGTCTGTTTTTCATTTCAGCAGCAATGGATACATTTTTTTCCCAGTTCAGAAAAGCTGTGAATTCTGTTTAAGGTGTATAAGGAGCATTCCACATCAGACCAAAGGTCTGTCTAACCCAGTGCCTTGTCTCCCAGCAGTGGCAAATAACTGGTGCTTAAGGAAAAATTATAAACTTTTGGGTGCCAAAGCATGGATATACTGTATGAATTTCCAGAATCTGGGTGTTAAAAGATTTCTTGAGCTCCGCATCATATCTGTACCATGTAGCTTAACTGCCACAAATGGAAGTATCCTCTATGAATCCACTTTTAAACCCTCTTACCCTTTTTATACCTTTATAACTTCCAGTGCTAATGTGTTACACAATCCTCTTTTATACATTCTGTGAAAATGTATTTCTTCTGGTGTGTTTTAAACCTGCTGCTTTGCCATCAAGCATCCACTGGTTCTTGTTTTACCAGAATAATCATGCAGTTTCATTTTAGAGCTGAGCCCATCAAATAATGAAGTACCACTGAGGGGGTGGGACAGTGTATAAATGTATAAAATCAAATTATGAACCAAATTACAAATTCAAGAAAGTAAAAATTGTACTAGAAAAAAGTTCATGCCAATAAAGAATTTCACTAGTAAGTTTCCAAGTCAGTAGCAGTACAAACATAAACAGGCTTCCATATTATTTTAGCTTCAAATTTGTCTTCATTTTCTTCTTAAATCAAGACATTTCATAACAGCGGGAGAGTTTGTGTATTTAATGGTGGTGTTTCACCTGTTCATCTTTTGATATATTTCAGAAAAAAATACAGTAGTTAATATTCTGGTTCCTTCATAAAACCTTGTTTTTATGATTGTTATTAATTATCATAAGTATTAGTTCTGCAAACTTCTCTGTGGAGTTTACCCTCATTGTTAGGAAGTATTACAAATTTCCAAATTCAAAATTACTTTCCTACTGCTAATCACAGCTGTTCTGTTAGTACAGCCAAGAAGTGTGTTAGGCTTTTGGGCAGTGTTGTGAGATAAACTGAAGCATAGCTGCTTGTCCAGTATGAGCTGTAAAACTTTTCCAGTCATACAACCTTCCAAATTACAGTGTACCATTCTGAAACTTTGACCATCTTATTTTTTCCATGATGTGTATCTTTGTGCAATTTTCATTTGAACGAATCCAGCTTACCAGATGATATGCTGTAATTAATTTACTTTCGTCTTACTTTTCACTCAGATGGTCTTTTTGTAGTTGGAAAACTTCATAAGCAAGAATTTTGTTTATAGTTCCAATTCACAAATGAAAATGTTGAGTAACATTGAACATATTTTTCATTCTTACGGTTGATAGGAAATTCACCTATGAATTCACCAACTAAGTGATAATTCCTTATTGAAATGTGTCAGTAAATATTTAATAAATTCATTGTGTGCTTTACTGAGCTAGTACAAGTTTTTTTCTAGTTTTTTAGTCTGGATGTTGTGCACTAAGTGCCTTATAAAAATCTAAGCATATTCCATTATCCTTTTAATTTTACCAGGGAGCGTAAAAAGTTTTAGTTGATAAAATCTATTCTTATACAAAATACTGATTTGTATTATTATTTATATTTCTTTTAAACCTGTATCAGTCAAGTCTCTACCAACTTTTCTGTTTATTTGGGATTGATGTCAGGCAAACTGTAACCTAGAATATTCTATTTGTCCTTCTCAAATAATGAACTTTTTACATTAGCACTGTTTCATTTTGTACATACAGTCTAAGATTTGTTTAAAAATTCATGTTTGCAGACTGGAGCCCTCCTCCCTTAACTCTTTGAGGACTCTTGCAAGGTAGTTGTCCAGGCATTCTTATTTAAAATGTTTATATCTTCAATAGATATTATTTAGCATCTGCCACAGTAACTAGTACACAAGAAAGTTTACATAATATGTAAACCTGCTCCCTCACAAATATACAACAATTTTTTAATACTTTTTGTTATTAACAATCGTACCATAGCTACCTAGTGATATAATTGAAATGTTGCTAGGATTTCTTTTATTCTTATCACATTTTATTTCTTATTGTTAGACACTTTTCACAGTTTTATTCTTAGTCGATTTTGCTTCCCTTATTCTCTCTATACTTATTACTGAGAGGAAGATTATAGGGTCACAGAAGGAACATCTAGAAGGTATCTGAGGAGGACATTCAGTCTATTCCCTGGCTCAAAGGCAAAATCAACTGTCATTAAACCATTCTCAACTGATGGTTAGGCAGCTGACCTGTTAGTCTGATCTGTTTTGAAATACCTCCAGTCAGGGAGATACCAGTAGGATTCTTTAATATCCTTACTGTCAGGATGGTTTTCCTATAACATAGTGTAAGTTTTCCCACCTTTTAAGACCCTTACTTACTCTGTCCCCAGTAAGAAGACAGCTGATCATATTCCCTCTGTGGCAGCCTTTCCTGGGTTTGCAGACCACTATCATGTCTCTTCTTGGTCTTCTTTACACTAGACAATCTCTATGTTAATTAGCCTTTGGGATCGCAGTAGTGCACATCTTGAAGTGTGGTGCCCAAACCTCTGCACAGGGTTCTAGCTGAGGCCTGTCAGAGCTAAGTACAACTTAGAACTAAGTCTGTCATCTTAGTGATGAGATTCCATTTATTCATTTCAGTATTGTGTTCGCTTTTCTTACAGCAGTGACAATATTTATTCAGTCTGTGTTGATCCATAGTGCCCAAATCCCTTTCTAAAGAGCTGCTGTTTAGGAAGTCATTCCTCAACTTGTGCTTGCACAGTTGATTGTTCCTACCCAAGTGTAGTAATTTGCATCCATTGCTTTATTTCAAAACACTGCTCCAATTTATCAAAATACTTTAAAATTGTAGTCCTCTATTCCAAAATGTGTGTTCCCTACCTATCCTCAGATTTCAATCAATAATTTAAACAAGAAATTGGAAAGGAAACTTTGCATTTCATTGTCTAGGTCTTAAAAACAAATCTTGAACAATAGCAGACTGGGGCCAGGCAATTTGGAAATACTGTTCTTACAGTTTGACTGTGAATCATTTTTTAGCATTTTTTTGGGGTATGGTTTTCCAGCACATAAACATATTGTGACTTACAGAAGTTTAAATTTATTGCCTTAATGGTTTTGATGATTGTAGTCAATTTCTTTTTATAGTAATATTTAGGGTTCTAAATAATTAAGAATCACTGAGACTAGTAGATTTTTTTTCAAGATTTATGATAGTCCTTAGTGCTTGACATTTTTAATAGAATGGTATGTTTGATTAATATAACCATTAAGAGCATGCAAATCTGTCATTGTTTTTATGAAAAACATGTTGTTTGTACATCTTTTCTGTTGAAGTTGTTTTTTTGCAATGTCAACATTCATTGGCCATCTGTAATTTTAAACGTAGCACTCCCTAAAGCTCCTACTATTTATAAACAACAACAAGAAAATCATTTTGACTTCATTTTTTTTCAGAGATAAGTTAGTTCTGTTGCCCTTTCTTTTGACCATTTTCATTCTTTGGAAACAACACACACGCTCCTACTAGGTATATTTCTCATCAAAGACTTCCAAAGCCATATATGACTTCTTAATTCAAAAGGCATCTGCTAATGGAAACATTGACATCAGCAGAAAAGAACATTAGCTAATGAGTTCTGGAAACAAAAGGGTGGTAGAAAGAACACACTCATCAGAAACTTGGTTTCTTCCACCAACCACACTACACCTTACAAAAAATTATGTATTTTTCCAGCCAAGGCATTTTTAACTGAAAAAAAACCAAACCACAAAAAAAAAATGTTTTGCTTACAGGTTCTGTGAATGCTTTATTTATATAGAAGTAAATATATATGCATACCTTTAAAAGATTCTTGTTCTTCAGCCTTTTCTCTTAACAGAATGTAGGCAAGTGATTTTTGTTGGTTCCTTCCTTTATGCATACATTCACACATATTGTTCATTGCTTTCATAATTTAAATATTTTCAAGCCTATTTTTTCTAAAATGCATTTATGTGAGGGGCTACCTTTTGGAACAGTACCTGAACTTCAGCTGTCACCCTTCTGGCTGTGTTTCTCATCTTCTGTGAGGTGTAGTATAGCTCTTTGTTAATAGGAAACCCAATGACTTCAACTACTGAAGTCTGCCTGAGTTGAAGCGCCAAGATAAACAGATTTCTGTGAGATAAGATGTTTGATGTCATGTCAACACTGATTCAATGATTTGTTAACACTCTTTAGATGATTTATTTTTGCTTCAGTCTTAAAAATTGTGATGTTCTTCTTAAAGTCAGTACTCTTTTGACTCAAAATTTTAATTGTTTCATCATCATCTCAGGACATTCTTCAAACCTGATTATAAGTTCTTATACATTTGTTAGATTCCTACCTCATGATTTGCAATCTCCTAAAAGAGCATTTGGAAACACAGGCAGCCTGTTGGTTGACAAGTGTTATCCGTGTACATACTGTAACTCCATGAAAAAAGCGAACTGTTTTACCCAATAAAGAGAAGCAATTATTGCACATTTATTTGGGGAGAAGAGTGTGTATGCAGAGAGACAGTGCCAAAGAGCAGACATTTTGTAAATGCATATTATAGCTTACCTTGCGGTAACCTTTTTGCGTTTCTATACCTATGATTTTGAATGCATTTCTTGAGGATATTGCCTTTATTTTTACTTCCTCTCAGGTATTAGTGAGATATTTAAAAAGATAGGAAAATTATGGAACAAAAATAAATTTAAGTATAAGTTGCATTTTATGCTTATACAGAACGTTTCAGGTTTCAGGCTATCATTTGGTAACTGTAGTCTTCAAAAGGACTGCCTGAAAACTTTACTGAATCCACCTGAAACTGGATTCAAACTAATGATTCAGAGTGTTCAAATTAATGATTTGGAGGAAGAACAAGATCTTGAGATAAGGGCTAGCACTTGTCAGTATTCACTGAGAGGACTTAGCCACTAAAGTGGAAACATATTTTATTGCAGAGGTCACCAAATCTGTCTATGGATTGATGGATTTCCATTTTTAGAGCCGAAGACACTGGGTTATGTAAAAGCTTTGATATCATTGGTATATTAGTTTATGAAATTAATTTAACAGTACTTGCAGTATAGCAAACCAGAATTTAATCTGCAGGACTACCAAAAACCAGATAAAATATCAAGAAAGCAGGAACATTGTATGAGTGGCTTTGCTCCCACAGTTCCTTTACCTGCTCCCAGGTATTCCCAGCTTTGTCTGTTGTTCTTGTCAGCAGTGAGATTCCATGCTAAGCATGCTTGTGTGTAGCTGTTTTTCTTTGAGAGTTCCAGAGCTGTCTTTGAGGAGAAAAGAGGATACAAACAGTAATTTTAGCAGTTTAAATTGTGGCAAAAACTGAATCAATATTTAATAGGGTAAAAGAAAGACTTCACTTTGCTTACAGAATCACAGAATGACTGAGGTTGGAAGGGACCTCTCGACATCATCTTGTCCACCCCCTTTGCTCAAACCTCGAATAGGTTGCCCAGGACCATGTCCAGAAGGCTTTTGAATATCTCCAAGGAGGGAGATTCTACCACCTCTCTGGGCAACCTGTGCAAGTGCTCAGTCACTCTCAGAGTAAAAAAGTGTTTCCTGATGTTCAGGAGGAACCTTCTGTGTTTCCATTTGTGCCCATCACCTCTGGTCACTGGGCACCACTGGAAAGAGCCTGGCTCCATCCTCTTTCCACCCTCCCTTCAGGTACTTATTAACACTGATGAGATCCCTCTGAGCCTTCTCTTCTCTAGGCTGAACAGTCCCAGCTCTCTCAGCCTCTCCTCATATGAGAGATGCTCCAGGCCTTTTGTGGCCATTTGTTGGAGTCTCTCCAGTATGGCCATGTCTCTCTTGTACTGGGGAGCCCAGAATTGGACACAGTACTGTAGGTGTGACCTCACCAGTGCTGAGTAGAGGGGAAGGATCACCTCCCTGGACTTACTGTTGACACTCCTCCTAATGTAGCAGAGGATACCATTAGCTGCCTTTGCCACAAGAGCACATTGCTGGTTGATGTTCAACTTGGTGTCCACCAGGCCCCCCAGGTACTTTTCTGCAAAACTCTTTTCCAGCTGGTCAGCCTCCCAGCATGTGTACTGGTGCATGGGGTTGTTCCTCCCCAGGTGCAGGACTTTGCACTTCTCCTTGTTGAACTTCATGAGGTTCCCTTGGGCCCATTTCTCCAGCATGTTGAGGTCCCTCTGGACGGCAGCACAACCCTCTGGCGTATCAGCCACTCCTCCCAGTTTTGTGCTATCAGCAAACTTGTTGAGGGTATGCTCTTCCACATCATCCAGATCGTTTATGAAGATGATATTGTTGCCTCAAAATACATCCAAGATCACCATCAAACGAGAAGTAAGACTACATCTCAAAGATCAGATTGCAAGAATTTTTTTTAAGACTATAACTATGGAAGTCATGATCCTTCTTTACTAATCTTCATATTTTATTGGTTTTTCCTAGTGTAACTATTTAGAAAAAGGATTTCATTTGGGGGTGGGGGGTGTGTATAATTAACTTGTAAGGGTAACTTGATGCAGTTAAAATACCAGACATGTAAATTAGTACCTAAGTATGTGGGACTGAAGAATAGGGTGTAGTGACCAGTATCAGATATTCGGACTCAAGCTTTGTAGTAGGTCAAGACTGGTCCTTCTACTGCTTGGAGAATATGATGCAAAGAGGCAAATTTAATTTGTGCTGCTAATTATTTTTTTTTTAAATTCTTATTTTATTTAGATACAGTTATTTTTTATTCTCACTATTATGATCTGAAGGATTATTGAATTAAAGTAATGTCCTGGGTTCAGCTGGGATAGAGTTAATTTTTTTTACAGGAACCTGGGAGGTGGGGGGCATAGCCGGGGCAGCTGACCTGAACTGGCCAAGGAGCTATTCCATACCATGTGACATCATGCTCAGTATATAAAGGGGGAGCGGGCCAGGGGGTGGGCTCTTCTTTTCGGTGGGGCAAGTGGCAGAGCGTCGGGTCCTGGGTGGTGAGCAGTTGCACTGTGCATCACTCTTTTTTGTATACTTTTTCATTAGTACCGTTGTTGTTGTTGCAATTTCTTTGTGTTGTTCCAGTAAACTGCCTTTATCTCAACCCTCGAGGTTCCAGTTTTGTTTTTTTTTTTTCTCCTCCGTCTTCCCCCCATCCCACCGGAGGGGGGCGGGAGGAGTGAGCGAGCGGCCGCGTGGTCCTTTGTTACCGGCTGGGTTGAAACCACGACAAGTAGCAACAGTATCTTTTTTTTTTTACCAATAAATGTATTCTATTCAAAAAGTGATATATATATAGAAAATTTAAAATTTCAATACTGTCTAATGTCCAGTATTTTGATTTATATTACAACAGCTTCAAAATGGGAGAAAAAAATCTGTAGTTTTTGAATCATATTGCAATGGGCTGGCTTGATTAATGTATACTAAGAATTAGAATTATGTTAATATTTGCATTGTGCAGTAAAATTTTGTCATGCATGTTTATACAAACCCTTTCACTTGAATGCATTTCAGATCCCTGAACAATGCTAACTGGCTGAGATATGTAAGAAGACTAGTAAAACTGCCATAAAATGGACTTTTCTGTTGCTCATAAAATAGTAATATTTGTTAACATCTCTAATTTCTGTCAAACAAATTATTTTCTCTTTCAGTCTAAAAATTTATTTTAATCTGTATTTCAAATACTTTGTCTGATGAAGCTTGCAATTGCAGCAGGTACTTAAACATTGATAACAATGTTTCATGTGCTATCTAAATTCTGGGTGTATTCAAGATTAGTTATTATTATTTTGAACTTGCTGATGAAAAATGTAAAAAATAGCAAACAATTCAGTCTCTCCTATAATTCTTTCCTGAGATGAATTTCACTTATACCTACCCTTGCTCCAAATAAAAAAGCTGTTTTTCAGTTTCGTAATTGGTAATGCGAAGTGATGAAAATTTAAATCAAAGTAGTTTTTATTTCTTCACACTTGGAGACTGGTAAGAATCAGGACCAAGCATGATATCTAGTCTCATTCTCAGCCTTAACACAATATGTTTGTCAAGGCTACAAGTAAGCAAAGGTGATACAGCTCTCTAGAAAATGTTTTAGTTTTTTTCTGTGTCTTAAAAATATAGCTCAGTACAGCTGCTTAGTACAGTACAACTGAGTCTAGAGCTCTTACCAAATTATATTGTGTTTTAATTTTTTCAGCTGTTTTTATGTGTGTTTATAAGGAGATAGCTGATGGATCGATTATGAAGCATAGTTTGACATGATTTTGATTGTCCAGTTTTATGGAAACTGTTATATAACTTACCTTTGTTTAAATTACTTCAGTTACTTCATGCCAGCCTAAGACTGCAAAATAGACACTTCAACTGTAAAGCAATAAAGCAAGTGTCAGAATCAGAGCCACAAGATAAAGCAGGGAATCATCTCCTGGTCTCTTGCATGATTATGTTTGTAATATAAGCATATAAGTATTTCCTTTTATGTTGATATTCAGAAGAAATTAACCTGTTTTCATCTTTATTATCTTAGCCATGTCCTCCAGGGGCCCGTGATTTTCGAGAAAAACAATGTGCGGACTTTGATAATATGCCTTTCCGGGGAAAGTATTATAACTGGAAACCCTACACTGGAGGTATGGTGTAGCTTTGCAAAAATGTTATCATATGTGAAGTCTTCAAAATTATATAAATGTTATATATAAAGTGATGTTTATAAATTGAATGTTTCGATTAAGATACGAGTGAAGTTTGCTAAGCTTATACTTTTGTCAATTGCTGAAAATGTTACAGAAGAGACATCTCTGTTCTGGTAGAGTTTTGTTTTACTGTGAAGGGGAGTGAGCATCATTGCAGGGACTCCACTTTAAAATATGGATCCCTTCTCCACCTGCAGTTGCAATAGAATTAGAGATTACATAGGTTATCTGTAAGTGCCTTTGATGCTATGGTGACAAGTTCAGTATAAAAAAATCTGGTCAGGTTTGTCGTTATCTCAACCCTTCGTGCCCCACGTTGGGCGCCAAAATGGACTGTCGTGGTTTAACCCCAGCCAGCAACTAAGCACCACGCAGCCGCTCACTCACTCCCCCCCCATCCAGTGGGTTGAGATAAGAACGGTTTAATAGAACAGAAAAGAAGAAACTAATAATGATAATGATAACACTAATAAAATGACAACAGTAGTAATAAAAGGATTGGAATGTACAAATGATGCGCAGGGCAATTGCTCACCACCCACCGACCGACACCCAGCTAGTCCCCGAGCGGTGATTCCCTCCCCCACTTCCCAGTTCCTATACTAGATGGGACATCACATGGTATGGAATACACCGTTGGCCAATTTGTGTCAGGTGCCCTGGCTGTGTCCTGTGCCAACTTCTTGTGCCCCTCCAGCTTTCTCGCTGGCTGGGCATGAGAAGCTGAAAAATCCTTGACTATAGTCTAAACACTACTGAGCAACAACTGAAAACATCAGTGTTATCAACATTCTTTGCATACTGAACTCAAAACATAGCACTGTACCAGCTACTAGGAAGACAGTTAACTCTACCCCAGCTGAAACCAGGACACTTACTTAAGGTCAGAAGAGTAGGAAAAGGAGAAAGAGGAAAAAGCATTTATAAGAGTCTCTAAAGACTGCTTTGATAATCAAATTATAAATAATCACACTGTGCAATAAAAAGGTATTTTGGGGCAGGGAAGAGGGTTGTGATTTCTTTTTGTCTTTGGGACTGTTTAATCAAGCTTAGTTATGTTTCTGTCATTGTTCAAAGTTTGTAGGTTGCCCTTTGATTATTTTGTCTTTTCCTGTTCTAAACCCTGAGTGAATAAGTCCATGTTCCCCTTTGTGCTTTTGTATTTTATTGGATTGAATGGTTTTATTCTTAGTTTTTTAGACCAAAATCCTAAAAGGGACCATTGTGATCACATGGTCTGAGCTGTAGTGTAATTCAAGTAATAGGACTAAATTCCTAATTGAAATAGTCTGATCTTGTTTTTGAAATTTACCCTGACATACTTCTAGCACTACATTCTTTCATTATTCATGTTTTTCAAATAATGAATTTGTATCCTTATTGTTTTAAATTGTTCAATAATCATTAGGGTTGTATTAACATAATGGAATCATTTTGGAGCCAGCCATCCTTGCCATAATCTTTTTTGGAAGACAGTCAAGTAGAGAAATCAATAAAGGGAAGTAAAATAAAGTGTATACATATGTTTCATGTATGAGATAAGATTATACAATTCAGATCTGTTTATGCATATATATTTTTAAGTGCTTATTAAATTTTCAAGAATTCTGGTGTTTTGTTTTGCTTTGTTTTTGTTGTCCAGGTGGGGTTAAACCATGTGCATTAAACTGCTTGGCTGAAGGTTATAATTTTTACACTGAACGTGCTCCTGCAGTAATAGATGGGACTCAGTGCAATGCTGATTCACTGGATATCTGTATCAATGGAGAATGCAAGGTTATAAATGTTTTATATAATACTTCTAGATTACTTTGTTGGGTCTGCTATCTCCTACATTTAATTATGGTACTTGTTTCTTATGAAATGGGAGTGTTTACAAGTCAAGTTGTTAATGAAAGAGTAAGATTGACACAAAAAGAAATAAAAGGTATTGCATAAATAAGACAAATAATTTGAATCTCATTATCTTCTCACAGACATTCATAGAATCCTTCATTTTGTCTTTTTTCTTGCTTTGTGGTTTCTGTTGAAGAATTGGTGGAAAGGGCAACAGGAGATGAACAGATTCCTTGCCCTGTCCCAAGGCCTGTTTCATCATTCCAATTAGATCACCACTCTGGCTGAAAAACAGTAAATGTGAACATAGTAATCTGTTTCTAACTAGTTCATCCTGTTACAAACGATTCTACTTTTAATGTAATTGAAACAAAGTTGTCACTATTGCTCAGTAGTTCTATGAAAAAGTGTATAATGATGCAAGTATTTGTCATTTACTAAAAATCTGATTATCTTCTAAGATTCCTATAGAACTGCATTGCATGAATTTGCAGAGAATTGGAGGTCTGTGCCATATTTTCATATTGTTATATTCATCCCACTGCTGCTTCAGTTTAGCAAAGAAGTGTTTAATTATGTACTTAAGTCTAAACATCTGAACAATGCTGGTGACTCTCAAAATTATTTGATTTCACTGAAACCACTAACATAACTAGAGCTTAACCTGATGCTTAAGTGCTTTGCTAAACTGAGTGCTGAAGATGTATGTTTATTGAATAATATGATGACATCAAAAGCATTTGCCGTGTATTAGTAAACTAACAAAAAAAAAGCACAAGAAATAACATGCGGAATTCTGGTGTACTATATACATAAGAAGATTTTACTACTTTCAAGAAATCTTTTAAAACTAATAATCAGACTAAAACTCAAGTTGAGAATGAGCTATGTAATAAAATTGTGTCTCTGTTTTCTTGGTGAATCAGAAAATTGAAATGTAAATGGTTAGAATAATACTATTTCATAAATTATTTAAAGTATTTTAACTTCTCTTATGACCTATGTATTACCTGTTTACAAGATGGTAGATAATATTGCTAGACAGTAAACCAAGTTATGTAGCTGCCTCCTTTTTTGTATAAATCCTGGAAAAAATTGGCAAGTCGCAGCATTCATTCTGTTTACATCCTACTTGTTCATTCTCTTTTTTTTTTTTTTTAAAGATTCAGCTGTCTATATTTTCATTAGCTTTGTAATGGGGATGAATCAATAAGTTATAGGGAGTTAATCATTGTTCACTGTATATAGATTTCTTAAATAGATAATCAGAAATGTAATGTACTTTTAATGATCAGTTATAGACACCTCTCTCTTTTTTCCAAGGGCTTTTGAATCCTATCTAATACAGCATGTAATTCAGCCTTTCACTAAGTTTCATTCTGCATTCATTCTTACAGTGAAGTAATTTACACTTTACATTCAACCTTGTAAAAATACTTGCAAGTTTTGCCTGGAGGATGTGGAAAGATGGTCTATGAAGCTGTAAATACCTTTGGGAACAATAATACTATTTATGCTGCATAAATGTTTAAGGAACACACAGCAAATGTTTCCCTTAACAAAGCAATACAGATGGAATGCTATTAGCTGTTGTGATATTAAATAAAAATGTCACTAATCATTTATTGATAACTGTAATAATTACATTGTTTGTAAAATGCTTTGAAATCCCTTCCTGAAAGTCACAGTAGAAATACAAAGTATTTATTAATCAAGATTTGGTAACAAAACAAAATGTGGATGGTTCTACTTCTTTATTTTCTTCCTCTGGTAAACGAAAACCCACTTACAATAATAGCTATCAAAAACAGAGTAGATAAAAAGAACAACTGAATATCTCAAACTTGAAACACTTCAAAAAACTATGAAGATAATGGTGCAAGAAACCATCGTACTGTTAAAATATTTGTTCTTATCTGTTCTCAGCATGTAGGTTGTGATAATATTTTGGGGTCTGATGCTAAGGAAGATAGATGCCGTATTTGTGGAGGAGATGGGAGTACATGTGAAGCCATTGAAGGTTTCTTCAATGATTCATTGCCCAGAGGAGGTATGCACATATAGGTCCATTCTGTTGTTCAATGCATTTAGATGATTGTTTAGTAAATAACAGTGCTGCATTGATTTCCAGCATGGCATTGCTGCTGGTCATTCACTTTGACTCCTTTTGCCTTGTTGTTTCCTTTTTCTGTATTAGTTTGGATTTATGTCAAATACAACAATATGTTTCATTACTGAATACTTAGTTCTCATGGTCTTTAATGCACTTAAAAAGAAGTGGGTGGGTTTTTTTTAATTCATTAGTTATGGTTGTATGGTAAAAGTAATTTTGTGTATGATTTTAATGTGTATGGTAGATTCTGATATTTAGTCACACATGAAATTTTAAAATAGAAAGAATCCAGAAAAGTCTCTTAAGTTCATGTTATTAAGAACTCAGGAAGTGTGTATGGGCAATTATTTGAAAGCTTAGCTCAAAAAAGACAATATTAGTGTTGCAATCTTAGTGTTATCAGTTTTGGGCCCCCAAATACAAGAAAATAATTGATTCACTGGACTGAGTTCTGTTCAGTGAGGGAGCTGGTGCACTTGCCCCTCTGTGAGGAGAGGCACAGGGAACTGGGTTTATTTAGCCTGGAGAAGAGAAGGTTTGTGGGAACCTAGTATCAACCTAATACCTATGAGGAGGTGGTTATGGAGAAGACAGAGCCAGACTGTTCACAGTGGTGGGTACATGGTGGGAGGAGAGATAATGGCTATTAATTGAAACAAGACAGGTGCTGACCAAATGGAAGGAAAAACTTTTTCCCCAGAAGGACAGTCCAGCAGTGGATCAGGTTGCTGAGAAAGGTATTACAGTTTCCGTCTTTGGAGGTTTTCACAACCCAGCTGGATAAAGCACTGAATAATTTGGTCTGATCTCCTAGCTGTGACCCTGCTTGTAGCAGGAAGTTGGACTAAATGACTGTCTGAGGTCCTTTCCAGCCTGAATTATCCTATGATCATTTTATACATTAATTACTTGTGATACACTGTTGAAAAGACTTTTATTAGCATTTAAAAAAAGGAATTCCTGACTACATGGTAAATTCTTGTTATCACTTTCAAATTTGTGTCTGAAATTTAAAGAGTTTTCCATTATATCACATGAAAGAAAATGTTAAAGTACATTTGAATCCCATATCTCTTGCTAATTTTTAGTAGTAAGTAATTTATTAATGGTTAGTTTTATGACTAATATTGTTTAAGATAAACAACAAGAAATAAAATCTATCTTTGTCTTATAGGCTATATGGAAGTGATTCAAATTCCGAGAGGTTCTGTGCACATTGAAATAAGAGAAGTGGCAATGTCAAAGAACTACATTGGTAAGAGCATGGTTTAAATAGCAGACTGTTATTAAGTTAGAGTTTATGATGTGATTTGAAGGTACATTTTCTGGTTTGGCCAAACCATACACATAGTAGAAGCAGCAGAGGGAATGGTAGCTGTTAATATTAGGTTGTGGTCAGATAGTTGCAGCAGTTGGTTAGGATGTATTCTCCTGAGTGGAGCTAATGAAATACATCATGTGATTCCTCCTTGTCCAGTCAGTGCAAAATCAGGTCAACTTCACTATAGTTCTAATGTCAGACTTCAACTGAAGTGAATGAGGAACACTCAAATGATATACTGTCCCACTCTGAGGTAGCATCTTCCATCTGGGGAAGTCTCTGATCTTGGTGGATTGTACTGTTTTAAAACACCATTTTATTCTTGGAATGATTATTCATCAACAGCCATGGTTACTTAAATGCTAACAATACTGTCTCCTTATCTTAAGGCAATTTAATGTATGTACTCCACAGTGTTTCTGTGTTGTAGGGACTTAATGCCATCCCTGATAGATATGGAAAATGAGGTGCAGAAAAACTAGGTGCTTAATCGAGATCACTCAGGAAGCTTGTGGTAAACCACAGAATTAAATTCAAATTCCCAGATTATGATTCCTTTCTTTAAAGACTGTGTTAAATTTGCTTTCTGTTTTTTTAATACTGATGGGTACAAATCTGGCTTCGTCGAACTCAAAGCAACATGCATTTCTGAAAGTCTCTGTACCCCGATTTGCACATGATGCCTGTAAGTGTGAGTTTGAAGGGAAAATATTCTCCTAGGTACATTAATTCCTAAATTGATTATATTGATAATAATGGTACCTTTTACTGTTGGATGCCTACTTTTCTTTCTGCCTGCCCCCACCCTCCTTTAATTCAGCAGATTATCAAGCTCCCTCCATTCTGCAGGAATAACACCACTACTCCAGCAATAGAATGCTTATTATTCTTTCAGCATCATGCTCCCCCTGGCCCCTCCCCTATGTCAAAATATACTGTGGGTAAGGTTGCTCATTGTCCTGGTTTTGGCTGGGATAGAGTTAATTTTCTTTCTAGTAGCTGGTATAGTGTTATGTCTTGGATTCAGTATGAGAAGAATGTTGATAACACACTGATGTTTTGAGTTGTTGCTAAGTAGTGTTTAGACTATAGTCAAGGATTTTTCAGCTTCTGATGCCCAGCAAGCAAGAAGGCTGGAGGGGCACAAGAAGTTGGGAGGGGACACAGCCAGGACAGCTGACCTAAACTGGCCAAAGGGGTATTCCATACTATGTGACGTCAAGTCTAGTATATAAATTGGGGGGAGTTGGCCTGGGGGGAATTGTTTGGGAACTAACTGGGCGTCAATTGGCGGGTGGTGAGCAATTGCATTGTGCATCACTTGTTTGTATATTCTAATTATTTTATTATTTTTTTATTATTATTTTTATTATTGTTATTTTCTTCCTTTCTGTCCTATTAAACTGTCTTTATCTCAGCCCACGAGTTTTACTTTTTTTCGATTCTCTCCCCCATCCCACTGAGGGGGGGGAGTGAGTGAGTGGCTGCGTGGTGCTTAGTTACCGGCTGGGGTTAAACCACGACACTTATATATCCTCTATTAACATTTCAAACAGAGGTGGTGGGAGAGGCATACAGTGCATCCCATTGTGGTCATTTTCTGCTAAGAACCATATTGTCAAAAGAGCATTTTGTAAGATTGAAATCTATACCAATATTAGTGTCATTATATTTAATAAACAGATTCATATTCTGTTTCTGATTCTATGGGTAGCTGAAAACCAGAATAAAGAAGTTATTCTTAGTTACTACAATTAAGTTTGCTATCCCTCTAATTTATAAGCAGGGAAAAAGGATCTGGAAAAGCATTTAGATCTGCACCATCTGTATAAAATTAATGAAAAATGTCTTTTTTTTTGGCTTAAATAAAAAATATAGGCAACTTCTTTGGTATTTGATCTGGCCACAGATCTAAAAATGTAAAGCGGTACATAAATACTTTTTTAATGTGTTTGTCACAATTTCAAGGGGTTTCCTGAGTTTCAGGCTCTCTCCTCACTGCCTTGCTTCATGCCACAGAAGCCTTGGTTAACGCAAATGGATGATTCCTCTCCTTCACTTGTTCCTTGTGTTTCCAACTTTCAAAGTTGCCATTATATCCTAATGAAAGATAATTTTAATAAGTCACAGGGGCCATTTCATTTTGTGTTGGGATGTTTTGTACTGTGAGTGTGAACTAGATCACTATTTTAGGATCACCAGTTTCTGGGGAAAGAAAGGCTTCTAGTTTGCTCCCTAAAAAGAACTGTACAAGCACTATGGTAATTAAAAATGAGTTTATTATGTTAAAATACATACCTCATGGGTACTGTTTTATAGATATTTCTTTAGTGGCAGTGTCAACTTCACAGCTCCTTCCCTGTCTTTATGGAGTTCCCTCTGTTCCAGGACAGCTGTTTGTGTGGCCACACCACAAACTAGATTAGAGAACTGATTCAGCTGAAAATAACCATTTACACATATTTTGGTTTATGTGCACTGCTGCCAAATATGTGACCACAGTCTAAAAAATCAATTTCTACATTTGGAAATATACAAAAAAGGAAAAAATAAAACCTTCCTCCTCTGTAGCTCCTCACACTGGCTTTGAGGTTTCTTCTTTGTTCCTTTCACTTAGCAGGCTTTCAAACTAACTTACAACAAACATCCCACAGTTCCTTAAACTAAGATCCCGTTCTTTTGCAAGCCATGACCTCAAATTTAGGCTGCAGTTAGACATTTGGCAACTTCAGTTAGCTCAATCAGCACCTGTCCTCCCTCCTCCTGTCTCTGGCTGATCGTTTCTGCACCAATATCACTCCTAGTGTTGTGACAGCAAAAGTACGTTTCTGCAGCTGCATAAATAATTCAGTATTTTCAACTGATCTGTCCAAAAAATAACCCAGCAACAGCAAAATTGCCTGTTTTCAGAGCTGCTGAAAAAATGTATGTTTAGTAATGCTGTTATCTTCCCTTAAATGGATTGATCCGAGGTGACATCTTCCCTTATATTCCCCTTATGCAACAGGGTGTTGTGTACTAATTTCTGGTGGGCTTCCTGCATTCTCAAGTTCTCATAAATTATATGATTGGGACATTAACTTGTTCCTTCTATCTCATATGCTAATAGCATTATGCCACTGCTTCATCATTGTCATGTAATTATATTATTGGAATGCTATTCACAGCTGTGTGGCCTTCACCTATGCATAACAACTGACATTAAGCAAATCTATTTACAGAATACAAATGCGTTTTTCTTTGGCAGTCAGGTAAAAAATTAACTGCTTTACTTCTGGGTATACATTAGTTTAAGTGTATATAGCATACATACAATTGATAGCATATAATTTCAGAATAATTAATTATGTAAACAATGTATGAGAACATTTGTTCTGCTGTGCTCATTTATATGTCTTGTTGTTCATATGTCTCAAATAATATAAGTAAAAAATTCACTTCGTTATTTGCTCTTAGTAGATATTAGACATACTGATGAGAAAATGTTTGGGACTGAGTGGCACAGTAAGAGACTTTAATATATCTTGGTGGCTTTGGGAGACCCTGTGACCCTCTTTTAATTAAGCTAGATTTTGTGAAAGCAGGATGGATAGAAATTTTTGCTATGGGGAAATAAGACCACTAATAAAAAAAAATACTGATGTTCAGCTGTAACATAGTTATTTCATATACCCACTTAAAATAGATAAATAGTGGAACTACTGTTCCTTTCTTTTAGTACAGTACTGCTTGCAATTTGTCTTGTTCTCCTATACTCACTTTTTTACTATCATCTCCTTCTTGTACTACAAAACCTATATAGACAATAAGGAATCTGAATTACTTTGAGAATTCCAGATAAGTGAATGTGTTAGAGCTAGTTTCTTTACTCAGAGCACATGTGTGTTTCCAGAGTAAATCCAGGGAAGTCAATGGAATAAGATATATGCTATGGAAAGACATTCCTTTACAGACCTTATGGTGCTGATGGAAATGTTTACTAATACCTGCTGAATATGGCTGTCACTAACAGAACTATCTCCTGTTCATATGAATGCTCTCTCATCTCTTTTAGAAAATTTGAGCATCATTCAGACATTTTCCCTAACTGTTTAAGGTATCTGTCTGTCCACACAGATGTAGCTGAGAATAAAACTTGATACTAAGTTGTCTTATTCCTTATGATTGTGACTTGACTTTGTAAATTCCCTATCTAGTGAAGTCAGTGATTTATCTCAACAAAAAATGACACAGCTGTTTGATCATGTATTTCCAACCATCATTTTGCCTTTAAGAACATTTTATTTCAAGTAAATATGAATGCTAAATAACTCAGTAATCTCCACCTTAAGTCAAGAAGTCAATGTCTAATTAACAGAATATTCACCTTAAGATACAAAGTCAGTTTCTTATTTAGAAACTTAATCTAATATTATTGATAAAAAATCAAATATAAGTCCCTGAATAATATCTTCTTGTCCAGCCTAATTGGTTGGCTAGCTAAGAAATTTATGTTTTGTCTACAGTACTTTTATGGTTTAAGGCTGTAAATTAGGTATAATAAAATATCTTGGCAGATTAATTAGCTAGTAACTGTGTTGTAGTAGAAGTATCTTGGACTTATGCTTTAAGAAGGAAAAAAAAAAAAAAAAAAACCAGTGGACAAAGACAACAAAGCAAGAGCTGATTGCCAGACTCTGATATCATATCTGACTGATATGTCAGACTCAATGGTCCTTCTCTTTTTTTCCTCTGCACATTATCTGAGATACCTATCCCATGCCCCAACATCTTAATCTAAAGATTAGATTGATAATTTATTATGCATTTGAGGCCTACGTATATCTGAAGTAGAACAGCATACATTGCATGTGGGCTCAGTTTTAAAGTTGAAGATATATTGCAAGTTGCATGAGGCATTTTGTTTTGTTCCATATAGCATCTGCATGTTGAAATCTGCAAAGTATACCTGCACATTGACTATTATTAAAGAGGCAATATTGTCAAACTGCATGAGGGATATTTTGACCACGGCTAAAGAAAAGGTTTTATGTTGCTTGAAAAAACAGTGATGTTGCGCTGAAGCTCACATACTTCTAACAGATTAGTAGTTTAATTTGCAATGGTTTCTCCATTATAAATGCTGCTTCCAATTTTTAGGTGGCTTGTATTTTTTTTTAAGCTTTAAAAACTGAAGAGGATGACTACTATATTAATGGTGCCTGGACTATTGACTGGCCAAGAAAGTTTGATGTTGCTGGAACAGCTTTCCATTACAAGAGGCCAACAGATGAACCAGAGTCTTTGGAAGCACTAGGCCCTACTTCAGAAAATCTCATAGTCATGGTAAAGTTATAATTAATATATTTCTGAAATTTGAAATATATATTTATGTTCTTAGGAAAGACAAGGCCATGAATGAAATCAAAATAGGTTGTGTTTACAAAGAGTATACAGCTTGCCTAGCTGGGACTAGCTGGGACAAAACTTTTTAACACAGCTTGCTTATCTTTCAAAACTGACAAGCAAACATTGTGATGAAAAAGGGATAAAGTCAGAAGAGCCCCAGGAAATCTCACAGAAAATGCCCCATCTGTGTTAAATGTGCTTTGGAATAATAGTAGCAGAAATTGTAAATGGGGCATATAATGTATCTCTGCATACTGCTGATACATGGAAGTGTTAAGATATAGCATGACAGTTCCTGACAGTTCTGTAGATGCCAGTAGTTTTAAGCCTAGCCTGAGTGTGAAGTATACTTTTACCACAAGAAGAGTATCATGATTTGACCTGTATTAAAGTATGTTGCTGTGACATACATTGCTCTGAATAGATTGTATAAAATATGAGAATGTAACAGAAGATGTGACCAGGGTCCTGGTACCCTGTCTCTGATGGTAGGCAATAGTGAGCCTACTGTTGCTCTACTGTGTTGAGGAGGAGTATAAGAACAGGGTGATACTTGCCCAGTATATTCTATCAGCTGCCAGATTTCAGTTCAGGGATTGCTTGAGCCAGACAGGACTTTTTTGTGTATAGAATAATTTTTGCCTGGATATTCACATTTTAGGTGAGATTTTCAAACACCCAAATCCTGTTTTTTCTGCTGTAGCTGTGGATATGCTAGAGTCCATGTAGAATGAGTTTCACAATGATTAATAGTGCCTTTTCTCATTCAGTCAGTGCCACTGACTTTCTTACTGAAAGTTCTCTGCTCTTTTGTCCAATGGATATAGGCAGATACGTCTCTGCAAAATATCACAGAAGGTAGAAGGGGATGAGAAATAACTGAGATGTGTCAGATTGCTGCATCTTAACATGATATATATTATTAGTAACAGAAAGAAAAAGTTAGGTAGAGAATCAAAGACTAGTGTTGGACAGATAGTATGTGGAAGTGCAGTTCAACAGTGAGGGTAGACAAAAGCTCATAGTGATTGTTGCACTTCCATCTGTATCATTTGCAGTGATATATCTGCAGCGAGAGTTTTGATACTCCTTTAAAGGAACCACAGGTGTGATTCCACCAAGCTAATGCTGTTGCCTATTGCATTAGGGGAAAACAATGACCTCAGCAAGTCTGTTGCTGTTACTATTATTACTATTATTATAGTCACTAGAAGTGTAAGCAAGGGCAGAGCTAGGTTCATAATTGCTATGTGAGTAGCTCCTCACAAGATTTCAGTGAGGACTGCTGCATGTTTGCACAGTAATGTCCTTAATCAACTTTGACCTCATGTAATTATTCAACTACCAAATTAACTTCCATTAAGACATTAATTTTATGAAAAATGGCTTTTTAGAACAATTATGTCAGGAATAAAGAACTTACAGAAGTTATAAAGTTGTGTCAAGGGAAAAAAAGACAAAGCTCACCTTAGACAATAATACTTTTCTTTTACATATGTTTTAATAGTTAGTCCAGATTCTTTTGGGAACACCTAAAAGAACTACTATGGCTTCCTTTGTTACTTTTTTCCCTTCCATAGGACATAACACATACCTAGATTAAATGTCACTGTAGTTGCTCTCTGCTTGCCTGTTTTAATGGTATAACCAGTTGTTTTCAACTACAGATTCTGCTACAGGAACAAAATTTGGGTATAAGGTATAAATTCAGTGTTCCCATCTCTTGCACTGGCAGTGGAGACAATGAAGTTGGCTTTGCATGGAATCATCTGCCTTGGTCAGAATGTTCTGCCACTTGTGCTGGAGGTAAGACACCAGGCAGTCAAACTTCAGGGTAAACTGAATTGCAAGATACAGTTTACTACATAATTATGTATGTAACTAATTGAAAACATTTCTTTCAGACATGCCTCAAACCTTAATTTAGTAAAAGAACATTTATCTTATCACAATGGATTTTGTTGTTTTCAAGTACATTTAATATGTTCAGATCTTTTTGTTAAATACAGTGTATCATCTTGGCAGTGTGTCTCTGTCTGCTGATGCTTCTTCTGAGATTCTATTGAAGCTGGGATGTTTGCTTTTCACAGGAGCTTTCTTGATAAAGGACATCAGAAGTTTTATGTAAGGAGGTTAAAAACCAGAAGGCAAATAAGGCAACTGTAAATAAAGGCATGTGTCTGTGTGTGTTTGTAGGTATGCCTCACAAGATCCTAGTCAGCCCTCCTATCCTCCAGCCACCAAAGTTTAGGATACATACTAGTAGCTCCTCTGTAGCAGATGATAACAACTCAATTATACTTCCCAGCCCATAGCAGTGTCTGAGAATTGTTGCCTATTGGCAGCGGTGGGGGATTTGTAGGTTGTCCCATATGATTCATCATGGGTGCCTTTTGCCCACAATTTACTATATTCCTAATCCTCCCTCTAGTGGCCACCAATGCAATTCTTTACCTCTGGCTGGGAGAGCAGGACAGTTGGCTTCCTTCAAAGCCAACACCATTGCTGCTGCATGGACTGGTGAGTAGAAGTGCTGTGTAAACAGTATCTTTCTTCTCTCTGGAGACTGAATGCATCATCTCCCCAACATACTTCACTTTCAGAAGATATGGGAGAGAGCCTTAAATCTGCCTCAGAATTTCAGTTTTCTACTGCACTGTGCACTGCCCATAGCAAAAGGAAGACATCGTATTTTTTTAAAGAACCTTTGGAACAAATATTTGTCCTTTTCCTTTTTTTACTGCTACTGGAAGTATTCATGTTTAGAATCATCTTGACTCATCTTTCTGCTGGATCCTGCTGTGGCTGTTACTAGTTGTTTGCTGTTTAAATACAGCAGTTCGCTTAGCCATATGTAAAATACAAATGACAGCCCAAATTCTATTCTGTGCAGCTAAATAGAGAAAGTCTTGAAACAAAATAGAGGAAGGTGCCAACTTTCTCTGATTTTTTTATTGTTCATTTGTTGGATTCTTGTAATCAAATGAGTGACAGATTGCTTTTTTAACTACTATTTTAACAATGGTGAGTCTGGTAGAAAAAGGAATGTTTTAAAAAAATCTCATAGCAAAAGACAGTTTCAAGTATCAGAACCTTCCAAGTACTGCCAAATACTATTTTTATGATGGCAATGAGTTAATGATCTTTTTGAAGTTATGGGAAAACTCCCATTGATTTAGATAGAGACAAGATTTTAGCCATTGATCTTCTGTCATGCAGGTCATTGTCACTTCACAGATTCGAAAGTATACAACAGAAAAAATAATTGGCTCTGAAGGATTAGGCATTTGTCTAGATAAGAACATTTTGACATAATTAATTAACTTTTAAGGGAAGATTTGTGAATCCATGATAACTACATACATTTATTATTCATTTGAACCTGGGGAGAGGGGGGAAGATTTTCTTCAGTAGCTTATGGTGGCTAAACCAGGCACTTTTCTCTCCTTTCAGCTTAGTATGAGGATATACTATGGTCACTTATTTTCATTGAGCTCTGTGCTCAGGGAATAAATGTTTCATTTAGCTATGATTCATGTTAAAAACTGTATCTGCTTTCTCCATATGAGTACCTGCTATTCCCTCCACTTTATGAAGCACCTTTTCCATATGCCAAAAGAAAACACAATTCTAAAAAGGAGCTGAGCCAGGGAAGAAGAAAGGCAGACAAGGATTGTAGAGACAGAGACTGTAACTGGAAAAGATGGCTAATATAAATATGAAGTGTTGAGAAATCTTAGAAATGAAACCACTGCATGGCTTTGTTTATTTCTATAGGATTCATTATGAAGTCCATTATTGAAATTCTATTTACTTGAACTCTGTCTTTAGAAGAGAAATTTTGCTCTGCATCAAAGGATAATAAAATATTCAACAGTTAAAGGATTTCTCCCTGAAAGTAAAAAAACCGCAATAAGCACGTGTGAGGAATGTTAGTATGGAAATTATTATTTATTTATGAGGTTAAAAAAAATTATGTAGTGGCTTTGGGACAGACTGTGAAGAGGTTAAAGGCATCAACATTTTCCTGCCTCTCATTGTAGTTGGTGTAGCACACCTGTAGTGCATGGACTGATCAAGGTTTGATCATATGATATTCCATCTTGATCCAGGAAAACTCTAGATGATGTAGAGCCAGATATACTTTTATATCAAAGAATAGGCTTTATATCAAAGCTGTAGGCAAATCTAAATTGCAATCAACACATTTAACTTTTATCCATCTCTGAACATGTCTGTATTCTAATGTATTTTTGTCTAGGTGTATGTTACACTTAAAAAGCTGCCTTAAAAGAACATCAAATTTGCAAGTATTTAGATGCCAGGAAATGACAGAATTAAGGATGACTATGAAATCTTAAATTGTTTTCTGTGGTTGAGGCTGTTCTGTGAAACAGGAACCAGTTGAGCAGGGACCCTTCTTTGATCCTGAGGCTGTCATAGACTAGCTCATGTCCACTCCGTACTATTTAGGTCTAGTTCTCTCTAAATCAGGCTGACTGTATCTGCATTACATAGCATTTGACCAAGTCTGTGACTCTTAAAACATAGTTATTACTTGGTGTATATTTTTGAATTAAAAGTGTCTAAAAAAGAAAAAGTGAGACCTGCATACAGCCCACCAGAGTGATATGAACTTGAAGATATGTGCTGAATGTCATGAAGTAGAGCACAAAGGCTAGAGCAGCATTTTGGCAGTTTAAATTGGTTTGGAGTACTCGTGAGAGACTGAAAGAGTTAATGTCTCAAACATTGTGGTGGGGCAAGTTCTGCTTAAAGATGAACTCTGCATGACAACGAACCCTGCACAGCAAGGAACCACAGGTGAAAAGAAGCCGATCAGCAACAGGACAGGGAGGGGGTGCTGGAGGGTACGCAGCTCCCTGTTCTGATATGCTGAGCAGGGCAGCTCACCATGCATGGTCAAAGATCAAACAATGGTCATGTCTGCATGGAAGGAGAAGTTACTCCCCAAACGACCCCCAAGCCCACCGTACTGTATATTGCAGAAGTGTCCGAACTTTGTGCAATCTCTTCATAGTCTTTTGAGAGCAATCCACTGCATTCAGCAATTCCTAGAGCTGCCTGTAGACCTTGTCTTGGAGAAGGATAACTGGAGCAGTCAGGAGCCAAGGAGCAAGCTAAGAGCAACCTACAATCTTTATTAGATGGTAATGTGCTGTCTTTTCCACTGGACTTCTATCTTACATTCATCTCTGATGTGCTGATGAGTCACATCTGAACAGTAAAAGCACTTTAACTTTTAAAACAGGACCTCTGTTCAGGGCCTGTCTCAGTTTTGCAAAATAGGAAGAGCATGCTGTAAATGGAATGGTAGGAAAAAGGAGGAGGGTTTCCTGCTTACGACAGCTCAGTGCAATGCAAGAGCTCTTGATTCCATTCCTGCCTCCCTTGTGTGGTTCTCGTGATACTGAGCAACTCAAAGCATACATTACAGTCTTACTTGCTAATTATCAGTTCATCGTTATCTGGGTACCTCTCTGAAACGTCTGAGCTCTGAAGCATGAAATGAAGTTCATCAACTGTGTGTAAAGTGAAGTATTCTGAAAACTCAGCTGGGCACCTGAAATTAATGGACTCTTTCCACAGTAGACATTATTATTCATAGAGGAGTCTAGGAGATAAAGTTTGCAAAACAAACAGCTACATGTTTAGATTGCATTTAAAAAACAGAAGGAAGTTAGTCCTTCTTTAATGAGAGATAGAATAGAATAGTTCAGTTGGAAGGGACCTACAATGATCATCTAGTCCAACTGCATGACCAATTCAGGGCTGACCACAAGTTAAAACATGTTATTAAGGGCATTGTCCAAATGCCTCTTAAACACTGACAGGCTTGGGGCATTGACCACCTCTCTAGGAAGCCTATTCCAGTGTTTGACCACCCTCTTGGTAAAGAAATGCTTCCTGATGTCCAGTCTAAACCTCCCCTGGCACACTTTTGAACCATTCCCACATGTCCTGTCTCTACATACCAGGGAGAAGAGATCAGCACCTCCCTCTCCACTTCCCCTCCTCAGGAAGCTGTAGAGAGCAATGAGGTTGCCCCTCAGCCTCCTTTTCTCCAAACTAGAGAACCCCAGAGTCCTTATCCACTGTTCATAAGACATGCCTTCCAGCCCTTTCACCAGCTTTGTTGCCCTCCTCTGGATGCATTCAAGGACCTGAACATCCTTCTTAAATTGTGGGGCCCAGAACTGCATGCAGTACTCAAGGTGAGGCCGCACCAACACTGAATACAGTGGGATAATCACCTCTTTTGACCAGCTGGTCATACTGTGTTTAATGCACCCCAGGATGGGATTTGCCCTCTTGGCTGCCAGGGCACACTGCTGACTCATACTGAGCCTGCTGTCAACCAGCACCCCCAGATCCCTTTCTGCAGGGCTGCTCTCCAGCTACTCCTCTCCCAATTTATACTTATGTCTGGCATTACTCCATCCCAGGTACAGAATCCAGCATTTGTTCTTGTTAAATTTCATGCCACAGTTGATTGCCCAATGCTCCAATTGACCTAGATCCCTCTGCAAGGCCTCTTGTCCCTCGAGAGTCAACATCATCTCCCAGTTTGGTATCATCAGCAAACTTGCTAATGGTGTGTTCAACTCCTTGTGTATTTAGTAGTGTAGACTGTGTATTTAGTAGTGCCATTCATGTTAAAGGAGAAAAGAACAAAATATTCTATAGTTGCTCTGCAAGTGAGCATCATATCCTCTAGACTGAATTAAGCAGAAACCATGTCTCCAAAATCTGAGTTTTATTTTGGTATTTTCTTGAGTTTTTCTAAGAATAGTTTCTTCAGACTTACCAGGTAGTTAAAAGAGCTTGCCTGGTAACAGACAACTCTCTTCTTTTCCTGGATTCATGTACTCATATGTAGGACGAGATTATAATTTCATTCATTTTTAATATCTGTCTCTTAGTATCCATTCTTAGGCTTGGAAATCCAGAATTGCAGCTTTTCTTTTTGTATTCTAGAACCAGTATTTACTATATTGAAAAACCTTTCATTAAAATACAAATTTATACTATCATCTGAGCCATTTTTTCCTCTCTGGGAACATTATGTAAAACTGAGCTACATATATTCTCCATATTAATTCCCTTTCCTGAAAGTTCACTGAGAACTGTTCTACTCAGAGTCAAGAGTTTTCAGAAGGAAAGTTTGTTACTATCTTGTATAGATCTGGTGGCAGACTTGGACAAGACTACAGGAAAACAATGCCAGAGAATACCAGAATGTAGAGTGCAAGTTTATCTAGACAGAGAAGAGTGGGACAGGAAAGAACACAGGGAATTTAGAAGGGATGGATGGATGGATGAACAGGTTGCTGGAATTCAGAAAAAATTGATGACAACAACAGAAGATTTTTTAAAGGACCTGATTATTTAATTATTTAATGAGAAAAATCTAAGAAAGAGGAAACTAGAATACATAGAAATAGGAAATAAAACAATAAAATGAAAGCTGGAAAGAGAAGAAGAAAGTGCTAAAATAGAAGAGTCATATATATCACTTAAAGATCACAGAATTGCAGTTTATTTACTCTCATGCCTGTCTTTCCTTATATGACATCTTGTAGCTTTCCAAGGGCAAGTATATGACTTCATCCAGATCCATAAGTATTCTTAATAAGAAAGTGAACTGCTGGTGGTATTGTTTAAAAAAAATCCAACAAAGGAAAAAATCCTTCTGTGTATTTTTACTTTTGTATACATTAAAAATAAACTCCAATAAGTGCATGCCCCCTTTTTTTATTTTCCTCCATGCCTAATAGAATTCTAGCAATAAATGGTAACAAATGACAGCATTTATTATCTGGAATTTACCAGGTACCCTAAGCAGTGGTTTTGATTTCATTCATTCTATTAGAGTTCATCTCCGGATGAGTCAAATGTCTTACATATTCATGGTTTTTTATGAAATATTCAGTCAATATATTATTATAAGTAAATTGATTGCTGTCCAGTTTACTTTCCTGCTCATCACTTTTGTAGAGTGGTGCCTACTATGTTTTTCTTTCATGCCCTCAGATGAATTATGAAACTGTCTTTAGACAAATAAAACATACTTGTCCTCATCAAGGAAAATGTAAGTTTGGCTCTGTGATGAACATCTTGTGATCTAATGAGTGAGCTCAGAAAGTATGTCTGGATTAACCAGCATGCACTAGTTTTAGTGATGCAAGATTCACTATGTATTGGTACTGGCATCTTTATAACTGTTGCAATCGCAAACCACAATTTTTAGGGCTTGCTTTTAAAAATAGATATAGCATTTACATGCCTGCAGTTTTAATTTAAGAATAAAATGTGCTCCATGTAATTTAAAATTTGGCTACTGAAAGTCATGCAGACTATTTGTGAATTGAAATCTGCAAAACATCTCAGGTCTCTGGAGAATATGGTCACTAAACCATTGGACTTTTGTTTTCTATTAGAATTCCATTGACAAGTCATGAGGACATTTTATGTCTTTTATTATAAACTATTGTCCTGGTTTCAGCTGGGATAGTGTTAACTGTCTTCCTAGTAGCTGGTACAGTGCTATGTTTTGAGTTCAGTATGTGAAGAATGTTGATAACACTGATGTTTTCAGTTGTTGCTCAGTAGTGTTTAGACTATAGTCAAGGATTTTTCAGCTTCTCATGCCCAGCCAGCGAGAAAGCTGGAGGGGCACAAGAAGTTGGCACAGGACACAGCCAGGGCACCTGACCCAAAGTGGCCAACAGTGTATTCCATACCATGTGACGTCCCATCTAGTATAGGAATGGGGAAGTGGGGCAGGGAATCGCTGCTCGGGGACTAGCTGGGTGTTGGTCGTCGAGTGGTGAGCAATTGCCCTGCACATCATTTGTACATTCCAATCCTTTTATTATTGCTGTTGTCATTTTATTAGTGTTATCATTATCATTATTAGTTTCTTCTTCTGTTCTATTAAACCGTTCTTATCTCAACCCGCGGGTTTTACTTCTTTTTCCCGATTTTCTCCCTCATCCCACTGGATGGGGGGGAGTGAGTGAGCAGCTGCGTGGTGCTTAGTTGCTGGCTGGGGTTAAACCACGACAACTATAGATCTGTAGATTTGAAAGCAGAGTGTTTCTGTCTAACTGCTTGTAATTATTCCCCCAAGAGTTTAAATATACTTGTTTAGCTGTGCTTTTTAGATTATTTTAAGAGAGACCATATACTCAGAGAAGAGTTGATAATTTTAAGATTTTTTTTCAAGGCCCACAGGGCTTAACCAAGTTGTCTGGGTAAAAACTGCACTTCCAGACTTTTCCATTTCTTTTTCTTGACTTAAAGTTAGAATCTGAATTTTGTTTCTGAGATGTTATTTTAAATAACACTGTAGTTAGACAGCAATGATGTAAAGTTTCCTTAATCCATACCTATGTTTCTTGTATCACAAATCACATACTATGTGGCAAGATGCTGCAGAACATTTTAAAACTGGATTAACATATCTGCCTGGCATGGATTAAAGATTCTTCAATGTGTGAGTGAATAGTGATGAATGCTGTTTTAGGGGTGATGTGCTACCTGACCAACGTTCAATAAATAACATTGCTGGTTTAATTTTTTTTGAAAACTGAGCACAGTGATACTTTGTGTTCATAGTACTTCAGAATACTTTCTTATTACATAGCTCCTCAGAAGTTAATTTACTGGGGTTGCCAATTTTTAGTCAAAGCCTCGAAGGAAATGTGTCTGATGCCAATAGGAAATTTCGTGAAAACATAACATTAATAACTATGCTATCCCATAAATATATTTGAGAGAATGGTATGGATCATTAAAATGCTTAATTATTAAGTGTGTATAAATGAATATTTTTAAGTAATTATATTTGAGGGAAATTTGAGAGAAACCTATTATTTTATCAGCCACCAAAAGAATTAAGGCAGCTTGTGATAGAAAGGATAAATGATTATTCATCAGTCAGAGCTGAACATAAATTCTATGTCAACTAGCAGCGCCATGTTACTAGGATTGCTGTTTGGCTAGGCTTTTTAAATATTATTTCTCATCATGGTGAAGTTTGATTAGGAAATTGCAAAAGAAATACTCCTACTCAGGTTGTCAGATGTGATTTTAATTATTCTCATCTGTTGGCAGTGCTTACATAGATTATATAATTTAAAGTGAATCATCTTGTCACAGCTTCTCAAATATTTAGATCTTCCACTTATTTGTCAAGAACAAAAGGAAGAGATTATAAAGGAGAGTCTAATCTGGTAAACATTTTGCTCTCTCTTTCATGCTGCAATAGATATTACTTTTCTCTACTATAATAGTACTAAAGGAGTAAAGAACTGAATAAAATCATCTCTCACTCTGTGTGTGTATAGAAAAATATATATAACAACAACATTGAAGTGCTAACTGATTTGAAATTTTGAAGATAACTAAAGATCTAGAAATAAATGACAAATGAGGTAAAGTGTAACATGATAGGTCATGCTTGACTAGCCAGATATATTTTAATATATAACTCATTTTCTAGACCAAGGAAATGTAGTAAATTAATTCATGTAGACTTTCCTAAGACTTTTGTTGTCACCTACATTTAATAAAGAATTAGAAAAGATTAGTAGACAAGTGGCATGCTTAAAATGTAAATTACTGGGCCAAAAGGCAGTGAGCCTAGTGGGCTTCTTAAAGACCTTTCACATGACTCATCAGACTTCAGTTTTTCTTGTTCTGATGATAGCATAAAAAGTAGAAAGCTCTGATGAAATTTGCTGACAATGCAGCGCTAGGAGACATGGGGAAGACTGGGATATGTTGTAGTCATTATAAAGGCAGATTTGATTTTAGGATGTATTTCTTTAAAAGTATTAATGACACTGGATAAGGCACTAGTAAAATCCCTCTGGAGTACTGGGCACAGTTTGTATTGTGGCTGAAATAAATAAACTCAAGTGTGAACAGATGCACAGAAGGGTTGTGCAAAATGATTTTTTTCCAACATGTAAAGCACATAAATTGAAAATTAGCAAAAAAAAAGGAGGTTGAATACTGTTAAAAAATGGTATTTTCTTTTTAGCTTATTCATGTAGATTTGTGTATGTAGGATACACTTGGAAAACAGTCTGGCAGCCTTCTGCGCTGTTTAGTGGTACCTACTGTTGTCTAATGTCGTGGCATCCAGATACATGTAGAAAGAAGAGCAAATGGAAGAAGCTGATTGGTTTACCTGGCTCACTGTAAGACATGTCTCATATTAATATCTTTTTCATAAATAAAGCTTACTTTAAAATGATTGTGATGTTTATGGATAACCTAAGATGTCAGACATGTGAAATGATTTACAACCTGATTTAAAGTGCCTACTTTGGGAAGGTTATGTGTAGCTGTAATCAAAAAGGAGATATCCCAGCAGCAAAGCTGGGACTCTGGATTTAGGTACTGCGGCAGAGTGAAGACTTCAGCATTAGGCATCTTTGGTCACAACATAGTTAATGATTTTGAAGTAAGGTGAGGAGGCAGGTGATTTTGAGGGTTGATACAAAGTTCTCACCTGCTAAAAAGGCAGCCTGTAAGAAGCAGTATGTTGAGTGATGAATCTAACTCCTACCCTGCTTGTCAGGAGCATGCACATTTGAGTTGAGGCCACACATGGAACATTTTTATGTGCTTAGGATCCAAACTGCTGGGTTTTCCTGAAAGTATTTGTATTAACAAGGCTATATTCTTACATAAGGGATAATACCCACATTTTGCAGGATGCCATGGCAGTTATTAAATAGCAATTTCCTGTATCAGACTGAAGAGATTTCAACTGGGATTGCATCTTCCAAAGAGTACTCTTAACTGTGTGCCATAGAATAGTTGAGGAGTCTAAGAGGGGTAGGAAAAGTGAAGATTTTTTTAATAAGCATTCTGGGCCACAGTACAACCAGGGATGCAAGATTCATGGGGCCAATGGCAGGAAGACAAGAAAGGGGCTTAATCTGTTACCAGCAAATAAGACATTCATCTAGCACAGGCAGGTATGGATTTTCATCCCTGCTCTCAAGATGGTTTAGACATTTTACATCAGACCGTAACTAAATAAAAACTAGAAATAATCTACAGACTAGAAACCACAGTCTTGCCACCTTAGCTAAAATAATCACCAAGTCACAGAAGTTAGTGTATGCTCATGGGAAGTAGGAATCCCCCTCAGGGTTGAGAAGGGGTCATACCTACTACTTCTGGATCTGCAGCCTCATGGGGGACTGCATGCCATTCTCAAGACTTGTGAAAAAGGAGGTTACCATTTTCCCCAGGTCCTTTGCACATAACATCATAAAGACATTTCACATGCCTCTGGCCTTAGACTGGGAGACTTCTGTTCATAGCCAAGCAGGATGCTCTGTGGGCCAAACTTAAGGCATCTCAAGGCTAGCCTTGACTCACTACTGGAATTAAATACCTAAATTCCATATAGGTCTCATTTTAGGAACCAAAGTAGGAGATTTGATTCTTTTCCATAATGAATAACAAATGAAACAATTGCAAGGTAAGTTGTTTAGCTAGTTTAAAATGAGCAAAAGGACTACAAATGTTTGGTGAAAGAAAATCCCATGTTTTTAGTGAGTGTTCAATGCCTGAAAAATATTATACAATTACTTTTATTGCTGCATGTCTACTTCCTATAAAATGCTTGTCTTAAAATGAAGAGAGGGCTGTAAAGTAAAGTTGGCAGATATTTGAAGCCAGGATGTTTTAATCCCTATTTATTTGTATGCATTTCACAATTTGGAAAAAGTTAAATAATTGCTTCTGGTTTTAAGAAATGTTTAGGGCTTTTTTGCAACTTTTATCACACAAATAATCCTATTATTTCAGTATTATGACTACTCATGTTCAGTAAGAACTGCATATGAATTGCAGATTCACAGTCTTTTTATGCTAGCAAACATCATACAGCTTGTTTTAAAAACAGAGGTGGCGGCCGTGTGTACCACTGTTTACAGCAATACTCTGAGCTGCACTGTTGTCATATCAATGGTTCTTTAATGCCTTTCTTTAGATCCTGTTTTTTTAAAAACTGGAAAATCTGCTTAATGTGTTACCTTATAATGTTGCCTTGGCAGTGATATGTCATTATGTTTTGGGAATAATAATCAGTTCTGAACTAACCTGTTGATGGTTAACAGTGAAAGAGGAGCTGGGAGTACCAGACAAAATGAGAGTTCACAGAGACAAACTGCATCTTTCATAATGAATAATACTTCTATTATTTTAATGAAGAAAATGTTTATAGGATGACATGTATAAAAATGCAACACTGTATCCCAGTATTGCTGTTTTATTTTAAACCAGAGCACATAAACAATAATTCTGCATTGAAGTGTGACCACATTCTATTTGGTGATGTTTTGTTTGGAAATTGAAGTGTCTTTTTACTAGGGTAGACAGAAAATGGATTTTGTGCAATATGCAAATAAAAACAATCTGTTAGTAAATCTATAAATATATTCCCTTTGTTTTAGAAAACAACAGCAATTTAAAATCCTCTTTCAGTGGGGTGGCCTAAAATTGAAGGAAAATGAACAATTTTGTGTGGTATGGGGGCATTCAGTCAATTGGGATTCACACACCTGGAGCATTCAGCCAATTAAAGTGGGGATAGTAGGATTAATAATCAATAGGTGAAATACACTTTAACTCAACAAGTAGCAGAGCAAGAATGATTAATTAATAGTGTTTCATTTCATCCCAAGGTGTGCAGAAACAAGAGGTGGTGTGTAAAAGACTGGATGACAACTCCATTGTACAAAACAATTACTGTGACCCTGACAGTAAGCCTCCAGAAAACCAAAGAGCCTGCAACACTGAGCCTTGCCCACCTGAGTAAGTCATTAATCACTAAGATGGACATCTGTTTTGCATAGATAGAAAAGTCTTTGTAATATATAATAAATCCGTTTGACCAAAGGTGGTATAAAATTCTGATCTAGCATTAGGGTCCTGTCCTATCAGGATATTTGGTTTTGTTTTTTGGTTATGGTTTCTTGTTCCTCTGGAATCAGTTGTGGAAAATACATACTTTGACCTAGAGGAGGCCTGATTTGACTGAGGAACAGTGGTGTTTAAACTACACAAAGCAACTCAGACGTAAGTAAAAAGATACTAGCAAAGCAGTTTCTTATGATAGAAGCGTCAGGTGTGGTGAATAGTGCTCAGAAAAAGAACTGGGGGCCATTCTTAAGGCAATAATGACAGAAGAATCTTGAGGTGAGGGGAGACTAACTTTCCCATAGATATTTACATTGCATACTAAATGTTTGCCATATATTTAAGTATAGTATATTAAAATTTGGGTTAACATGTTCAGATGAGAAATGGTAAACATAGAAACTGCTTAGTAGACCAAACCATTTACTGATAATAGTTTTGGCAAACAACTTTTCTCTCCAGCATGCTCAGTGTTGTACAGTAATGCGGTGTGCCTTTAGGATTAGGTGCATACTTGGTTAAGTCTATTTAGTTCTATTTTTAAAGTAGCTGTATGCTACATATTGAAAAGATAATTAAAAACACAGCAGCCCATTTGTTAAAAAATGAAATTTGGTAAGGACCTATAGCATAGCTTAATCTTACTACAAAAACTGTTTAGAAACAGCTGTGATATTTTGCACTAGAAAATAATTTCAGCATATGCACAACAGCTCCTTCTTACGTTTTGAGACAAATAATACAACAGTTTATTGATTCATGAGCTCTGGTTAGTTTAAATTTCATGATAATCTGTAGTTAATTCTAATTGGGCATTAAAATCATTAATACTGATTAAGTGTAGATATCACACAGTAAAGAAATACTGTGGTCTCTTTTAAATGTCTCTTAGAAACTTTAAAACTATAGCATGAAGGACACCAGGAGGAATGAGACAATACTATAATGCATTAAAATCCAACAGGTCTTCGTGAAACCAGTTTCTTCCTAGAGTATCAATTGCTTCCCTGAGCATGGTGACAGGTTGCATGATGGCAGAGCAATGTCTTCTACACTTATTCCCCCTGTGCCATGTACCATACTCATTTAACATAAAGTAAACAGAAGTGAAGCCATTACGCTGCTCTCACCTTGAGTGTGTTTTAAGGTAGATATGCTGGCTCACAAACAGGACTAAGTTATTGTCCCCATAGTCTATGTGTAAATATATGCTTATCCTGGAAGGATATGCACTTGATTTCTGTTTGTATAACACTGTTTAGCATGGCTATAAGTGCACTAACTAAACTCTCACACTATGTACCTGAGAGCAGAACTTGGGAAGTGGTCATGTTTGGTCAGTTTCTTTTTACCAAACACATCCCTGTCCCTTCCTTTGTGTGGCTTAACTATTAACAAATTAGCACTTTAAAAAGTAGTGTTAACATAGTTATTCTAACATAGTTCATTTTTTTTTTTGCACTGACATTATTTAAAAAACAAAAACAAATCAAAAAAACCCACCACAAAGTGGGAGACTTTGGGATTCTCCATCCAGTACAGCAGGGACTTTGATGAACATGGTGAAACTCAAGTCATCAAGATTCAGAAAGTGGGTAGTGTGTATTAATCAGCATCTGCTTGAATATGTCAGAGCAGTTCAGCCCACATCTGCCTCCATTCTGATGCTCACCACAGGGTGAATACAAAGTGCCAAACTCCTAAGGAAGGGTTCTTGATTCCTGATCCTGTAAATAGTCTAGAAGAAGTTCAAATACCATCTTTTGAGATAGTTTCCCAAAGAAGTTTGACCCTTTTGGCTGGAAGATTTATCACCCAGTAAGGCTTACTCTTTCAACAGAGTGGCCAAATATTTCCTTTTCTTAATTAACACAATTCCACTTTACTTGTGGTGAAAATGTTACTCCTCCTAACTGAATGCCAGTTACATTATACTCGAGGCTCCTGAACAGCAGCAAAGACTTTGTTTGTTACTACAATAAATAACTCCTACAGTTTCAGATTTCAAGAAAAGATATAGGTAACTCTCTGGATCCTATGAACAGTACTGTCATGTGAGATACAGTATAAACGTAAAAGGTACTTCAGAATGCACTTGAGCAAATCTTAGTACCAACTAAAAATTAACACTTCAGCCTCCTCAAAGCTGTGAAGAGCTTCTAATTCTCCTTACTGTGGTAAAAGCATAAGTTTGGTGGTGAATAATCACAAATTAATTCTCTTTCACTAGGAAAATAATGACAGAATATGGCATAGTTGTTTGCATCTCTGCATTGATCTAGGTTCATATTAGAATATATTACATGTAATACAAGACAGGACAGCACCACATCTTTTTGACAGAGGCTTCAGAAAATGACAAAATCTTATGAGGCAGCTCCAAGCATACCTCCAGGAACATCCACAGTGACTGACATGCCTGATATTTTTGGCATGTTGGCAGCATGTGATAGCATATTAGACTTCACCTTCATCCTTTGCAGGGATGATTCAGGTGAGTGTATCTAATCAACATATGAAATATTGAAGACTCAGTGTGCTCAACAATGTGAAGAGATATTTCCAGTGAACTGAGCTGCATTAACCATTCATCAGTAGAAAAAATTAATATAACTTTACAGCCAGATAAACAGCTGCTTTAATCTCTGCAGCATCACAAAGTAATCTAAATATACTGTACAGCTCTCGACTTTTACTATGTACACACAAACACTCAGAAGGTCTCTCTAGCAGCTATCATGCAGTGCTTTATATTTTTAAAATATTTGTTGAGGTCATCTTTTTATGTGATGAATTATGTTTTACTAGTGTTTGCTTTAATAAATGAGTATTTTGCATTTCAGTATAGCCTTCTATAAAAAAATTTAAAATGTTTCATAATCAGATGAGAATTAAATCTCAGAAAGCCCAATTTTGAGATCAAATTATTTTATTGCAGTGATACTAGAGAGGCAAGCATCTTGGCTTTTAACTTGTGCTTTAATCTACAGCAGTGATTCCCAAACATTTCCAGTTGCAAACCACTTTCAGAGGAATAATTTCATAGAAGTCCAGTACAAATCTACTTAAATAGCTGCAGTTTTGTCAGGCTCAACACTCCTTTCTAACTACTGTAGCCTAGGCTGGAAATTGCTGCTCTAGAAAAATACAAAGTATTATTATTATTGGAAGATATGATTGCAGTGAGGCATAAATTAAAATGCTCAGTGAAAAGACCTATATGTTTCTACTTTATTTCACTGTGAATACATATATTGTTAACAATGATTTAGGTTTAGTAATTTAAATTATTTGCATTCTGGGTTTGTGCAATTATCTACTCCATTTCTGAAATGCGTTAACTGAGCCTCCTAACTTTTTCTATCCAGATGGTTTATAGGAGATTGGTCAGAATGCAGTAAGACCTGTGATGGAGGAATACGTTCACGTACAGTTCTTTGTATCAGAAAGATTGGACCTTCTGAGGAGGAGACACTGGACAATATCAACTGTTTAACACACCAGCCTATTGAAAAAGAGCCCTGTAACAATCAGTCCTGTCCCCCACAGTGGGTCGCTTTGGACTGGTCAGAAGTAAGGAAATTTTACTATGTTAGCTTTTTGGCAATAGTGAAGACAAGAGCTCTGACCACTGAATATTAGTACATTTTCTAGTGCTGCTTGCTAAGTAAAAGATTAATAAGAAAGTCAAAACCTGATAGATTTAGAGTATTGAAGCAGGTTTTTGTCATTCATATTTCTTTTTTTTCTTTTCTTCTATGTTGTCAGTTCTGTTGTTTTGTCAAATGATTATGACCTGTTATTAATCATAATAGAAAAATAGTAAAATACAAAATAAAAAAGTACTAAAAAAACCCACCAAAAAAACCAACAAAACAACCCTAGAATAGCCATTTGGTATAAGACAATTGCCTTAAAGAAAAAAGCAATTTCCATTAGTTCCTGAAACGGCAAATAGCTGGAGCGCAGAGATGATGGGTTTACAATATCAGAAGCCAGAATAATTTGCTAGGTTTTTTCTGAAGTAACCATGCTGATGTAAAGCATCACCTTTCTTAGCAACAGACCTGAAAATTGGTATTCTTTTTATTAAAGAAAGAACATCTTTTGTTAAATATAGTGATATCCCTTATAGTATAAGCCAAATTGTGACCTTATACTGATTCAAGTGTTAAATTTGAAGGATGTGAACCAGTGCAGCTGAAAGAAGATAGACTGATCTGTGATACATTTGAATGGGACTGCATCACATGCAAATCAGAGTGCAAAAATGTCTGTTTTAAAATTAGTTAATTTGGGGTTTTATCCTACTGTTTCTTGGAAAACTATTCCTGAACTTTAGTCTTTGAATTGCAAGAAGTGGTCTAATGGTCTAGTTCTATGCCAGTTTATACCTGTTTGCTTTTGTTATCTGAAACAGCTCCTCTTCCTTTCCAGTTGTTATATGTCAGAAAGGAATTAATCTTGACCACATTCTGCTTTCATGTTTCAATTTGAAGTCGTCTTTTTGGGAATGGATTATTAGAGTTAAATGTATATAATATCCCAGAGGTTTCACACATGCCTCGTCCTTTTGTTTCCTGCCTCTATTGAAAATACCCATAACCTAAAGTGTATCAGTATACCCTAAATGACCTCCTCCTGTTCCTCAGCTATCACATATTGATTACTTAGTCATCTTATGCTCTGTTAATATATCCAGACCTTTATCCTCCTTTTTTCATTTCAGTTAGTGATCTCCTAGTTTAAATAGAGGTTCTTGTTATTTTTTTTTGAAACATATGCTCTTGCACATCATGCTGCCAAATTTCACTTCATTTCAATTATTCATGTCTTCACAGTTGTCCAGTTCTTTCTGTAGAGCATACCTCTGTAGCATCAAGGTCAGTTAGTTACCTGTGCTAGACACTAATTTCATTAATGCTGAACAACTGAAACTACTGTTGTATGAACATCATTAAGTAGACTATAAAGAAATATTAATCAGATCAGTCCCATTACTGATCCTAGAAGGTCTTTGCAGGTTGCATCTCTCAAATCCTAAACTTTACCCAGTTGTAATCCCCCTTTCAAACACTTTACTGAAGCCGAGGTAAGTTAGAACTGCTCCACTTACTTTGCCTAAAAAAAAGAAGGGGGACTATTAGAGTAAACTGGAATGATCTAACAATGATATGCCCATGATTCACTGTATCTCATTTTCTGTGTATTTGCTTGCCTTTAAACAGTCTTTAATTCAAAATAAATTATAAATAACTGCATACTATAAAGAAGTTTAATGTGCCTGTAGTTGCATAGATCGCTTCTATGCACAGATACTTTTAGCTCCAAAAATTGTTACAGCCTCTCAAAATTCAAAGCATAAAGAAGGAGGCCTACTAGCATCACTGTGAGCACCCATAGAACTGGTACAGAACAGTTCTTAACATAATTTGTTAATACAGGTAATATAGTTCACAGAATCACAGAATGATGGTTGAGGTTGGAAAGGACCTCTGGAGGTCATCTTTTCCAATCCCCCCTGCTCAAGCAGGGCCACCTAGAGCTGACTGCCCAGGACCATGTCCAGATGGCTTTTGAGTATCTCCAAGGATGGAGACACCATCCATTATTAGTTAATAATAGTCTAAACATTATAGCAGTACTTAAAAGTAGTAATATCTGCATGTTAAATCACAGTGTTATGAGCTGCCATGGAAGCTGTTGTTGTTCATCTCCTTTTTGTTTGAATTTCACGCTTGTATAATCTCCATCTGTTCTTAGCTGAAGAAACTACTTGTGTAGACAAATTGTGGTGGGTTGACCTTGGCTGGCCGCCAGGTGCTCACCAAGCTGCTCTATCACTTCCCCTCCTCAGCTGGACAAGGGGAGAAAAATATAACAAAAGGCTCGTGGGTCGAGATAAGGGCAGGGAGAGATAACTCACCAATTACCGTCATGGGCAAAACAGACTCAACTTGGGGAAATTAATTCATTACCAATCAAATCAGAGTAGGGTAATGAGAAATGAAACCAAATCTTAAAACACCTTCCCCCCTACCCCTCCCTTCTTCCTGGGCACAACTTCACTTTCGATTTTCTCTACCTCCTCCTCCCCTGAGCAGTGCAGGGGGATGGGGAATGGGGGTTGCAGTCAGTTCGTCACACGTTGTCTCTGCCCCTCCTTCCTCCTCACACTCTTCCCCTGCTCCAGCATGGGGTCCCTCCCACAGGAGACAGTTCTCCACGAACTTCTCCAACGTGGGTCCTTCCCACAAGCTGCAGTTCTTCACAAACTGCTCCAGCATGGGTCCTTTCCATGGGGTGCAGTCCTTCAGGAATAGACTGCTCCAGCGTGGGTCCCCCATGGAGTCACAAGTCCTGCCAACAAACCTGCTCCAGAGTGGGGTCCTCTCTCCACAGGGTGCACGGGTCCTGCTAGGAGCCTGCTCCAGCACAGGCTCCCCACGGGGTCACAGCCTCCTTTGGGCATCCAACTGCTCCGGCGTGGGGTCCTCCATGGGCTGCAGGTGGATATCTGCTCCACTGTGGACCTCCATGGGCTGCAGGGGGACAACCTGCTTCACCATGGTCTTCATTGCAGGCTGCAGGGGAATCTCTGCTCTGGTACCTGGAGCACCTCCTCCCCCTCCTCCTTCATGGACCTTGGTGTCTGCAGGGTTGTTTCTCTCACATATTCTCACTCCTCTCTCCCGGCTGCAGTTTCTGTGCAGCAGTTTTTTCTCCTCCTTAAATATGTTATCAGAGAGGCGCTACCACTGTCGCTGCTTGGCTCAGCCTTGGCTGGCGGCTGGTCTGTCTTGGAGCCGGCTGGCATTGGCTCTGTCGGACATAGGGGAAGCTTCCAGCAGCTTCTCACAGAAGCCATGCTGCATTAAAGGGTCCCCAATTCAACACTATATGTCCGGTCGCATTCAATATATTGAACTACCGCAATTACGGATGCACAAATAGCATAATATACTTTCAATCTAATTGCATTCAACGAACTATCATGGCCAGACTTAAGAAGTTTGGTTCCCGTTCAATGAACTATCATGGCTAGATTTAATGAACAGTACAGTTTATTAAAGCAACAGAATTACAGATTCTTTTGGATTGCCATTGATAAATACACTGTCTGCAAAGCACGTGCAAGTACCAAGAATATGAATAATACAGTTGACTACAAACACGTTAAATTATGGAAAAACTCTGTAGAGATTTCTCTAAGTTTCCTGGGGAAGGACTCAGTTTAACTGAGGGTTTGAATCTTACCCAGTAGGTATCCCTATGGGGGGGGGAGAGGTTCAGCCCATCAACTGATCCCAGAAGTCACCAATGTCCTCCTGACTTGTCTATGATGGTGTCTTCCCTAACATTCCTCCTCTCTTAAGCCCTTTTATACTATTTTCTTATTTTTGGGTGGAGCTCGAGTGACTCTAGTCATATATACCTTTATTATGATTGGTATAAAATCTCCTCGCTTTACTTTTAAAGGTACATGCTAGAGAAAATTCAGAGCACATGCTCGGTGAGGGGTGGTCGCACCTTGGAGGCAGGTAGTTTTTGGGATGGAGGTGTGTTTTGGTATTATAATGAGAGTATAATGAGCAAAGTTCACCCAGAGAACATGATTTAGTGTGTCACTACTCCAGAACTGGGCATTTATGATATAAATCAGAAGTAAGGCCATAGCATTGACAGAACCCCATTGTTTCACCTCCTTGCTTCAGTGGATTCAATGCAGGGACCTTCCATTCTTGTTCCAGTAGTTCCAGTTCCCCATCCCTGTGGTGATATCACAGGGCCTGGCTGCAGTGTCTCCACTCTGCTCCACCCTCTGTGTTGTTTCTCTTAGAGTCAGCATACCAAGCTCCCCTGGTGTTGCTAACATCTAAGGTTGCAGGTTATGTTGCTTAGGGAATTATTATGGAACAGATTTCATGTATATCCACTATATTCCACCCTGGAGGTTTACCTTCCCTTAAGAGGGGGACATATCAACAAGTCACCTCCAGCAATAATTCCACACGCCATCCCTGTAGCCCCCCAGCTACCAAAACCTTGCCACGCAAACCTAATACACAAATATATTTTATCATTATATATGTTATTTTTCATTGAACAAAAGAAAAATGTTTCCATTTGCTGTATTGCTCGACTGTTTGGTTTTGTTCCGTAAGGAATTATGAATGAAATGCCATTTTAGTGAGCTTTTATATCAAAAAACTTCTAAAATATAATGTGAACTTTTGAAAATTTTTTTGTTTTCATTAATTTATCATACACATGCTTTTGCTTATATTCTGAATCTCCTGTTATTTGTAATAGGTTTTGTAGATAATCCACTATCATAAAACAGATAGTCATTCCCAGAGCATACCTGAATCTGTCTCTAGTTTTATTCAGGTTTAAGATAAAATATTTTTTTGAATCAGTTCTCTAAAAAGTTGTCAGCTTTATAGCCTGTAACCTATAGGTAAGCAATTTCTTTCAGCAACTTTTCTCAGTGTAGAGCAGGACCTCAAGAAACCTGGAAATGGCACAGTGAATCTTAAAGTGTGTCTTGTTCTACATGCAGAACAATATTATTATTTTTACCCCACTGTTAGCCAGCATTTCTCACAAGAAGTAGGGCACCATAATCAAGGCAGAAAAGGTTTTAAATGGTCCTTGTCCCTACCTGAAAAGGTACAGTGTATTCCAGCCTTTTGAAAATGAATCTCACTTGGAAAGGAGTGAGAAGGAACAAATGGATGAGTAGAAAGGGATGTTCAGTTGAAGACTCTTTCATACCACATCCGTGGCATTGATAGTTTGTAAGAAGTTCTTTGTGTGCGTTATCATGATACTTTATTTCTGATTGGAATATCTAGGCATCATCTCAGTACTAGCAAATAATAGTAGCCATATGACAAGTTACAGAGCCATAAATATATGTTGACTGTATACTATTCCTCTTTAGCTACCTCCTCTAGACTTTGCTCACTAATACATCATCCTTAGATCCATCAACATTGCCAGCCTCGTAAGAAGCTTGAGCAGCTTTTAAAGGCCTTCACAACCAGGCTTTTATACAACAGGAATGTGTTATAATTTTGAACAAAAATGTTCTAATCTAAAGACTAAATCTCTGCTAAGCTTCTGGTTGTGGTGGTATTTTGTCAGGATTGTGAAAAAATGCTGACTTTTTTTGATATTAATTTTGCCTGGTGTAGCTTGGCAGAGTGTCTTGACTGATGATACAATTTTAAAATAATGAGAAAAATTGCTTTTTTTTTCTGTTCAGTGTTCCCAGAAATATAGTGTATTTAAATCCCTACAGTAATATACATATAAACATTTATATATATATATGTATTTATATGATTTTCTGACGGAAGCATGAAAATGAAAACAAGAGTGAACTCAGAAAGTGGAAGAGTTGAATACTGCTTCCATTGAAGCCAATGGCAAATCTTGCTAATTTTCTCTGGAATGCAAGTTCTAAAGCTTTGGTTTTATAGTCAAAACAAGCAATACTTGATACAAATTAAGCAATTTTAGAACTGTCCTTAGGAGAATGTAAAAGTGCTTATATCAAATAGTAATTAAAGCTAACAGTGGCTTGCCTAGCAGAATGTAGTCATTCTCAGGTAACATCAGTTTCTCCATAAAATTTTTTATGCTTTGCAATAATTGAGCTTTGACTGAATTATTCTGCCCACTGTAAATTAATTCTTTTATATTTTTACATATAATAAAATATAAACCAGCAAAAAATAATCTAAGGATGTCTTGGGAAGAGCCTTATGTCATGGTTTAACCCCAGCCAGCAACTAAGCACCATGCAGCCACTCACTCACTCCCTCCCAACCCAGTGGCATGGGGGAGAAAATTGGGAAAAGAAGTAAAACTCATGGGTTGAGATAAGAACGGTTTAATAGAAAATAAAAAGAAGAAACTAATAATGATAACACTAATAAAGTGACAGCAGTAATGATAAAAGGATTGGAATGTACAAATGATGCACAGTGCAATTGCTCACCACCCGCTGATCGACGCCCAGTTAGTCCCCGAGCAGTGATCCCCCCACCCCCACTCCCCCCAGTTTATATACTAGATGTGACGTCCCATGGTATGGGATACCCTGTTGGCCACTTTGGGTCAGGTGCCCTGGCTGTGTCCTGTGCCAACTTCTTGTGCCCCTCCAGCTTTCTCGCTGGCTGGGCATGAGAAGCTGAGAAATCCTTGACTTTAGTCTAAACACTACTTAGCAACAACTGAAAACATCAGTGTTATCAACATTCTTCTCATACTGAACTCAAAACATAGCATTGTACCAGCTACTAGGAAGACAATTAGCTCTATCCCAGCTGAAACCAGGACACCTTATCAGACAAGCACATTTCCTTTGCATTCATATTACTGTTAGTCATGACTTTCACCGAGTGAGTCAAAAATTCTAGAAGCATGTGGCAATGGGAGACACTGTTTCCTGGGGGTTTTTTTGTCTGTGTATTCTGTCTTTCATTTGCTGTGGAGACATAAATTTTTTGTTAAATTCTACTGATGCTTTTTATTTTTCGTGATTCAGTATTATTGTAGGCAACCTATTTCCTTACTTCACTTTCATTTCTGGGGACAGGGTGTAGTCAATCTTATTTAGTGGAATTTTGACTATGACTCAAAAAAAGTGTGGTTTTTTTTTTAAGGAATGTTGTTTCCTTCTGGTAGCAGTAGCTGAAAGATTTTTCTCAAATGGCAGCTTAGGCATAGATAAAGAACATGTCTTCAAGCCGGACTAGAAAATGGATGCACCTAACTCAAATTTTGATCCTCAAACTCTTGCTTATTTGCTACCATATTCTAGAGATTATGAAACTCCATAGGCACATTGGGTTTTGACATTTATTCACTGATTATCGGAAGTACTACTTGCGTGTCTTGACACATAAGAGAAGCTGAGTACCAGCCTCTTGCCAAAGCCACACAGTGATTCACACACTAGACATTTCTCCACATATCCTCTCCAAAGGCCTCAATTTAGAAGACATTCTTAGAGCATGTTTAATGAACCAAGTTCTACATGAGGTACAGCAATAGTTACTGGTCTATTTTAAGAGTTGTCTGGTGATAGCTTGCTTTTTTGCATTTTTATAATATTTCAGGTTTTAGAATGCAACACCCAGAGTGCAGAACACAGCTCTGTGCAACTCTGAGGGATTTTAAGCCTCTCTGCCTCCTGCTGTTCTACAAAGTGAACTGATCACTAATCTGTAGACTACTCTTATGATGGCAGGCAGGTCCTTTCAACCTTGTCTCTTTTCTGTTTGCTTTTCACAGAAAGCTCAGTCCCTGGGAAGAGGAGACTGAGTGCAAGTGATTTTAAGCACTCAGCTAGGAAGGGGCACTTGCTTCTAGTTCCTGCTCAAAAGTCTTATGCATGTTATATGAAATATTCGTGGGAGGAAATACATGCAACATTCCATGGAATTTGGACCAGAACTGAGGAGTCATGATCATGATGCTGAAGACCTGACATATTCATTGTCATTCTTTTTTGGTCTCTATTTAGCATTAATATTTAATTCTTTTTGCAGTTCAGCCAGAGAGGTAGAGATCTTCCTTCTCTTCCTTCCCTTCCTTCCCTCCTTCCTCTAGTTTTCTAGTAGGTAGATATTTGGGGTACACAAGATTTGGGGTTAAAGCCTGTCAGAACCTGGGCTGGACAGACCAGGGAGGGGTTGTGGTGAATTGGGAATTCCCTCGGCCTAAGGTGAAACGACACCAAACGACCAGTTAAACCTTTTACTCATGGCAGAAGCAAACTGAACTTGGAAGGTGTTAACAGTAGGTGGCGTGGCGTGGTTGCTCTCAAAAGGAATTGCCATGGAACTACCTCAGTAAACCGTGTAACCCATGGTAACCATATACATCAATTCAGGGAAGAAGGAGATCCTTCCCGTTGAGTCACAAGGTTCAGAGTGGACCCCCTTGCTTTCTAGACTCCTCCTCAGAGAAGAGCCTAGGGGCGGCTGGATCCACTCCTAGTCCCAGACTTGGTCAACAGTTTTATGTCTAAAGGGATGAGGTGTAGGGGTTATGAAAAAGGAAAGAGAAAGAGAGAGCAAGACAGAGAGAGAAAGAGGAAAAGAAAAAAAAAAGATGTCACCAGTCCTGGGTCCAGTTCCGGTGGGTGCACGTGTGTGGGGCTTCAGTTTGTGTCCTTTTATCATCTCCTTGCCCCTCCTTTGGGCAGGCACTTGAACTCATTAGGCTAATTAGGTGTCATGCATGGTTTGTGCTTCCAGAACCTTTGGGAAATGGGTCGGTGGGCTTGGGGGTTGTTTGGGGAGTAACTTCTCCCTCCCTGCAGACATGACCATTGTTTGATCTTTGGCCATGCATGGTGAGCTGCCCTGCTCAGCGTATCAGAACAGGGAGCTGTACATACGCCTGCAGGCCCTCCCAGTCCTGTTGCTGATGTCCTGTGCTGATCTGTGCTGATTGGCTTCTTTTCACCTGTGGTTCATTGCTATGCAGGGTTCGTTGTTATGCAGAATTCGATGTTAAGCAGAACTTGCCCCACCACAATGTTTGAGAGAGAAACTCTTTCAGTCTCTCACAAAGCCCCTTCAGCATGAGGAGGATTGAATCTGGCTTTTCTGTATGAGAATTCTGAACACTGAACTATTGTAGATAAGGAGGCAGTACCTTGATAGGAAAGGCTAGAATAGGACAGGAAAGGAAAGGTTAGGTTTTAAGGAAAGTGTTTATATACCCACTTTGCAGTTCTGGATTATAAAGTCCGAATGGAGGACCCATCTCTTTGCAACCCAGTTTAAAATCCTAAATCTAAGCAGAGATCAGATTTAGGATAAACCTTTCTATTCTGTATTGACTAGTTTAGGTGACTCACACTGAGAGATTCTTTTAAAGATCTTCCCATATGTTTATTGGGGAAAGGTGTGTTCATTGTAGCTCAGTGATCTGTAAGTGAGGTGGAGAAAGATTGTACTAAGGTCATATTAAGAACAGAGTTCTACTTTTAATTTCTGAAATGCACACTCAAGTTTGTTTCATAATAATGTTACATGTGGCAGACCTTTCTACTCTGCAGCAAAGTGCTTATCTTAAACCTAACCTAAAGGCTTTTTATGTATAAAAGTAAATAGTAGCACAATAGCCTAAATATAAATAGCAAAGGAAATCTGCTTTTATCATATTAAAACTTATAAAAACTTTAACTTAATAAAGCAATCATCAGTCAGCTTGTTTGTGTTTCTAAACATTTTAAAATCATTATCATCTTGGGAAAATTGTGATTATAGTTTAATTATAAGAACATAAATATATTCTCCTATTTTCCATAATAGCATTTCTGACATGTTTATTGACTTTTTACTGAGATTTTCATTATTCATGTATATATTTTTTCAGTGCACGCCAAAGTGTGGCCCAGGATTCAAACACCGAATTGTTCTGTGCAAAAGTAGCGATCTTTTAAAAACTTTTCCAGCCACGCAATGTCAAGAGGAAAGCAAACCTCCAGTCCGCATCCGCTGTAGTTTAGGCCGATGTCCTCCTCCTCGCTGGGTTACTGGAGACTGGGGACAGGTAAGATAGTTCATATAAGTATTTATTGCCGTTAGTCTCCTACACATTAGTACCTTTAAAGATAAGAGGTTGCTGGAAATGGATAAGAGATGGTTCCCATGACTGGAGCAAAAGCTTCTCCCCTGTTTGTCTCAGACTGAAATGTTATTTTGAATGATAGTTGTCTGCTGAACTATAAAGGATTTGCTAACAGTAATCTAGTTTCTACTGGATGAGTTTCCATATGCATTTTGCATTCTGTATGCATAAGAAGTGTGGCTAGCAGGTTGAGGGAGGTGATTCTCCCCCTCCACTCCACTCTTGTGAGACCCCACCTGGAGTACTGCGTCCAGCTCTGGGGCCCCCAGCATAAGAAAGACATGGACATGCTCGAGCGGGTCCAGAGGAGGGTCATGAAGATGATCAGGGGGATGGAGCACCTCCCCTATGAGGATAGGCTGAGAGAGTTGGGGTTGTTTAGCTTGGAAAAGAGAAGGCTCTGGGGAGACATTATAGCTGTCTTCCAGTACTTAAAGGGGGCCTACAGGAAAGATGGGGAGGGACTCTTTATCGGGGAGTGTAGCAATAGGATGAGGGGTAATGGTTTTAAAATGAAAGAGGGTAGATTTAGATTAGATATTGGGAAGAAATTGTTTACTGTGAGGGTGGTGAGGCACTGGAACAGGTTGCCCAGAGAAGTTGTGGATGTCCCCTCCCCGGAAGTGTTCAAGGCCAGGTTGGATGGGGCTTTGAGCAACCTGGTCCAGTGGAAGGTGTCCCTGCCCATGGCCAAGGGGTTCAAACTAGATGATCTTTAAGATCCCTTCCAACCCAAACCATTCTATAATTCTAAGCTTAGATTGGACATTAGGAAAAGGTTCTTCACTGAGAGGGTGGTCGGTCACTGGAACAGGCTCCCCAGGGAAGTGGTCACGGCACCAAGCCTGTCAGAATTCAAGGAGCATCTGGATGGCGCTCTTTGTCATATGGTTTAGTTTTCGAAAGTCCTGCGAGGAGCAGGGAGTTGGACTCGATGATCCTTATGGGTCCCTTCCATCTTGAGATATTCTATGATTCTATGCATTTTTTTTAAAAAATTAAATAGTCCTTATTACAGGTTTTTAGAAGGGGATTTTGGGATACAGCGATGTTGCAAGGTTTCGTATTTTTAAAACACATTTAACTTAGTTGAGAAACATGATGGAAATACAAAGCCAATTAAAATTTTACTAAGATATATAGCCACCCAAAAATTTTTCCAAGATCTATGTAATTTTACATAAAATATGCTTAATTACCAGACAGGGATCTAAATTGTTGCACCACAGACTGAATGGTGCTGCCGTTATGTGGTGTTTCTAAATAGGATATACTGAATTTCCTTCTTTTTCATTATGTTTTTGCATCTCAGTTATGATCAATGGCCTGTTATTAAACAATAACTTGATATTTCAGTTTCTAAGTTTGCGGAGTAATTTGCCACTAATGAAAATAAAACACCTTAGCTTAACTAACCAGGAGACAATAATTTGTGGTATTACAGTCTAATTGACTTTTCTTTTATGCTAGTTGTCCAGGTGTGCATTTATCTTAAATTGATATGTCCTAAAAACAGTTTAGTTATAGAAATTCAAAAATATTTTGAAACAGCAAATATTTTGAAACAGTGGGACAGCACTGCATCAAATCAGTTTCTGTGGGACATGGCCTTCCCATCACCTAGCAGACATGGCAGGAGTGGGCTGCACTCAAGAAACATGCTGTTTCCAGGGCATCTTTCAAATTCAGCCAGTGGCCCATGGCAGCTTGGAGCTGCAGCCAGGCCAGGGTGCTGGTGTCCATGCACCTATCATGGGGTCTGGCCCGGGGCTGGGGGTTGCCCTGGTCACTCATGTGTGGTGTGGAGAGTTGCTGAGCTCCCTGCTGTGTCGGGTCTCTGCCGCCAGCACCTGAGGGGAGGCTGAGCACTGGACATGGGTTGGCTTTACACTGGGAAGCCCTGGGTCTGGGGAGCACCCTGGGTAAGGAGCACCCATGGCCCTCACCAGCTGCATGGGATGGGCTGAGCAGCAATTGCTGACCAGCCTCTGGCTCACGGGGGGCTGCCCCCTCTCCTGGAGAAGTGAAGGGGATGCCATGGTGAGCAGCCACGCAGCTCTGAAGAAGTCCCTGCATGTGAGTGGGAGGGCTTGAGCTGAGGTGGAATGTTGCGGTCAAGACGGACAAACGACAAGTACGCATTCTTATAGTACAAGCAAAGAAGGTTTTTTTTATTACTACAAGCCAGCAAATTTATAGCCATTATACTTGTTACCTTGTACATATGTCTGTCCCTTATTGGTCAAAAAGTTGTCAGAAGTTGTTTTTCTCACCCCTCGTTGGGTGACTTTTTCAGGTTCCTTATCACAACTGCAAACGGTCAACACATTCCTTAAACTTAGTTTCCCAGGCATGCTTCTCGTTCTTTCTTGTTCTCTCACGGGAACACTGTAATCTTGTCAAGGTCAATATCCTCCCCAGGCCCCTCGGTCCAGCCGAGGTCCTCCACAGTGGAAGGCAGGCAGCAGAGCTGGGGGAGCAATGGTGGGGCTGCAGCTCTGAGGTGTGTTCATCGACAGGGATGCTCTGAGAGGGGAGGCATGCTGCCAGGCTGGGAGAGCTGCAGACATGGCCCCCGGGGCCAGAGGGTGGGGATGGAGAATGGGTCCATGAGCTGGAGTAGGGAAGCTGGGAGGGAGTGAGGGGCCGAGGAAATCCCAGGTAGTGAGGGGATCCCAGGGCAGGGCCTGGATGAATTGATGGAGACCTCAGGCCCCATCCCAAAGTACCCCTACAGTGGAGAGGATATGTCTCCTATGGGTAGGCAGAGTGTGCAATCCCCGTGGAAAATCCTTGTGCTCAGAGAGGCCAAGGGGATCCTCTTTGTGCTGGTTTTGGCTGGGATACAGTTTTGTGATATTACAGTCTAATTGACTTTTCTTTTATGCTAGTTGTCCAGGTGTGCATTTATCTTAAATTGATATGTCCTAAAAACACTGTTTAGTTATAGAAATTCAAAAATATTTTGAAACAGCAAAGTGTTTTTGTTTGAAAGATACTTTCCCTTTTCCATAAGAAAGTCCTCTAGCAGATTTGAATGCTTGTTCTCCTTGGTTTTTCTACTTTGTTCTAAAGTAAATGATTTCTGTCTTGAAAACATGCACTTATACTCAGACATGATATATGAAATAGTGTAAATTATATTCTTATACCTCAAATCCAAGCTGTTCAGGGATCTAACATTGTATTGTGTCTTATTTCTTTGAAATACAAGTGGTTGCATATACTGTCAAAAAAACCCCAAAATCTAAGCTATCTTATGAAAATGATTTTATATATTAACCAAATCTCTTCAGATGCTTGTCTTTTTTTAAATTTGTGTATGTGTACTGTTCCTGATTGCTTTCCTGTTATCTTGTTTTACATTTAAAAATTGGATCCAATTTGGTTTACTTTTTTATCTCTTATTTTCAGTGTTCTGCGCAGTGTGGTCTTGGGCAACAGATGCGAACAGTACAGTGCCTCTCATACACCGGACAAGCATCCAGTGAGTGTCCAGAAACACTTAGACCTACATCAATGCAGCAGTGTGAAAGTAAATGTGACAGTACTCCCATTTCCAACACAGAAGGTAAGTTTGCCATCTTAATATAATTTATTCTGGAAAGAGTAAAGTAACATGGTCAGTATTACTGCATTAATTTATTAGTAAAAGTCTACATTACATCATCTCTCAGCCTGTGAATGAATTTTTTACAATTATTTTCTAATTAGTCATTGTAGTTCAAAGGTGAAGTCAATAAAAACCTAAATACAGGTTCTTCGTTTAAAAAAAAACACCCTTAAAAATATATAGCCTAAGTCATGGACAAAATACTGTCATTTTGTGTTATTAATTTTCCAGTCACTTCATTGGTTCAATGGAAATGTCCATCGTAGCAGGGGGACCATGATATACTTCTCATCCACTGAACTGTTACCTGCTTCATCAGTGGTTAACATAACAACGTAGTGGCAAGAATAGTTGATCACATGTTCATTGAAATACTGGGACCACAGATTATAGCATCCTTCCAGTACTTAAAGGGGGCCTACAGGAAAGATGGGGAGGGACTCTTTATCAGTGAGCGTAGTGATCGGAGGAGGGGTAATGGTTTTAAAATGAAAGAGGGTAGATTTAGATTAGATATTGGGAAGAAATTGTTTACTGTGAGGATGGTGAGACACTGGAACTGATTGCCCAGAGAAGTTTTGGATGTCCCCTCCCCGGAAGTGTTCAAGGCCAGGTTGGACGGGGTTTTGAGCAACCTGGTCCAGTGGAAGGTGTCCCTGCCTATGGCAGAGGGGTTCAAACTAGATGATCTTTAAGATCCCTTCCAACCCAAGCTATTCTATGATTCTATGAATCTATATTTTATTTCCAAACACAGATGTCTTTCTCCAAAGTAAGGATGTAATAAAGTACTTCTAAGTGCATAATCAGTCTCAATCTCCTCTTAATTTCAAGATGGAAAAAGTCATGTTCTTATTTATAGTCATTTTGTTAGTAATTCTTTAATATTGTCAGGAAAATACACTGATCTCCTATAGATGAATACAATCGAGGATTTTCTGTGTGTGATCTATGGACACTGTGTGGCCATGGACTTCTTTAAAGTAGAACTGTGCAGGGAAACTATGAAAAGCAAGCCTGTCAGCAATAGTGTTTTCCAGGGACCTACATTTTCACTGGAAAATTTTTGGGATCCACAAATTGAATATGTTGAAAACCACTTACATAGTATTCCAGATGGACTTTAGCTCTTTGGCCTGCACTCGGAGTTGGCCAGGCATGAGCCAGCTCCTTACTGACAGCCATGCAGCCTCATTAGCACAGTACTTTGCTTGAGCTAATAAGTCCTAGGAAGAATTGAGGGGAAAAAGATATAGCACAATCTCTTCCAGTAGATACAGTTCCCAACACATTGCCACTTAGCACCCCATGTTTGCTTTTGTCCCATATTGAAGGTATTTACTGGAAACCACTGGTTATTTGTAAGCAGTTAAGTGGCTCAAATGGCTCAAAAGTAAATATAATCTCAAAGTTCATTTAACAATTTAAAATACCTACATCCTTTCACAAGAACCTAGTTGCAATCCATTAAATACTAAGGGTGCCCTATCCCAAAATTAGACAAAAAATTTGTCTTCAAGATATCTTTTTCAATATTTTGGTAAGCATTTCTTAAATATAAATCCTAATTTATAAACATTTCAGAGCTACTATTAAATGCTGAATTTAAGAAGCACAAACTGTGAGTGTTTGCAGAATAATGTGCATGTATTGCACATTTTTTGCTTACACTTTCGGCTTTAAAAAAATCCTCTTAGACACAAGAGGAGCTGACATCTGTGTTAGTAAAGTGTTACCCTTTAAACAGGGAGGCAAAATTTTTCAGCATACTAGAGATGATGGAAAGCTTTTAAGATTTCAAGAACTAACTAATCCTAAAGAGCACAAGTATTTTTTGAAAGATAATACTTTCTAAGCAAGAAGTATTTGAGTTCTGGTATTTCCTTGTGGATGTATTTGTGAAAGGAGTATTCTGTGCCTGTATGCATGCATCTGTCACTCTCCATGTGCAGTGGGATGTGAACTGTGTATCTGTATTTGGTTTTCAGGGAAGGAGTCAGGCCTCTCAGAGGGAGGGTTCTGCCCCTTGGGAATCCATGTGCATAGCAGAGCATATCTGCTCACACACAGAGACTTTGTCCACATGCCACCTAGTAGCACTGCCTTGTGCTTTGGGCCCCACTGTGGGGCAAAAGCAACTTCAACAATAGGTCGTTGGTTTGCAGCAGGGTCAGACTAGCTGAGGGGATTCCCTTCCCATTTCAAACCCCAGCGAACCTCATTCCCTTTACTCCCCAAACTCCAGTGTTCACAGCCTATGGGACCCATTTATCAATTTCCAGGCAATTTAATTTTGGTAACCCAAGATAAGTATATACATGTTTTTGAGAAAGCTTGAACCACTCTGCAGTATAATGATCATGTTAGTAAAGTTTAAAAGTACTTTCTTGGGGAAAGTAAAGGTTGCTTACATAAAATAAGAGTCAAAATTTTAGGGATATAGAAATAGTAAAAGACAGTTACAATATATCTTGTCACATTTTACATCTGCTTTAGCTCTTTGTTTTCTTTAAACTGTTTGTTGGAGATTCAGAATATTGTAGACGAGGTTTTGAGACTGCCACTGATGAGGGTAACATTACATTTGCTGTTGGAAGTGAACTACAGGTAGCATGTACCACACAATTTGAAATGTATTCAGAATGATTTTATTCTGTAAGTGTGTGTGTGTGTGTATATCTGCTGAATCTAGACTGCTAATGGCCATCTGAAACTTTACCTGAAAAACTATTTTATCTATTTTTATGTCATTTCAGTTTTCCTTGTATTTTTTGTGGTATGTCTTTGCAGTCTCTTTAGCTGAAGGCACAGTGACATTCTGTGTTTTTATTACTGTAATGTAATACTTAATATCACAGTATTGTCTGGTCTGGCCACAAAGTTCAGGAAAGGCGAGATTAATGCATGTAGATTATTTAAACTTATTAACAGTAGTTACTAGGAACAAAAAGGGCTCTGCTAAACCTCTTCCATCCAACCACAGTCCTATGAATAATAGGCTACTTCATCAGCCACCATATCTATTTCAAAACTGTTTTTTAAAACAGAAGTTGTGGGCAACTTCCAGAATATTGTCTTGCTGCTGTCCAAATGGCATTGGCTGAACAGGGTCCAGTTTTAGTCAAGAGGAAGAATAACATAAAGAAATATGAAATGGGATAATTTCAAATCCTACTTTTAGCAAAATGAAGTTAGTGGCTTTACCTGTATTTAACTAAATACAACATATATGAGGGTTATTTTTGGGATTGAGTGAACTTTTTACATTCCGTCAAGATCAGGTGAACCTTTTTTTTCCTCACTCCATTTATAATTCACCATCTGTCTCTCCTATATTCCCAGTCTCCACAAACACAATGGCCTGAAATATTTCTGGAAGATATTTGACCTCTTTTGGGAAGAGTTTTTGAAATAAAATAGTGACCACCCGCAGTTGCTGATAGAGAAATGTGTCTGTTTAAACCAGCTACCCCCAATGTCTTTTCTGCTGACATCCAAATCTGTTTCCAAATTGAGAATTAAAAAAGTAGAATAGTAGTACATAAAACATTGGGTAGGTGGAGTAAAAAATTACAATGAAAGCACTATACCTGTGTTAATGAAATGAAAGTTTAAATCATTTCATGACCTCTACTTGTCTAGCTAGAAAGCATGCACATTGTCATTATTGGAAATACTGTACAGTACAGACCCTGAAGTTCAACCTCACTAATGCTTTCCTAGGTTCAAATACTAAAAATTGTCATCTGCACTTAACTTGCTACTACAGTATGCTTGCAGCATGACTGCACTGTCCATAACTACCTGTTCTGGAGCAAAAATATTGTACTAGGAGGTCATATATAGAAGGAAGACAAATAGGAGTAGCTGAAGGATTGTACATGATGATTGTGTTTGTTGCACTATTACTTTTTTCTTTTTCTACCTGTTTGGTATGTCTGTCTGTTGTCTCTTTCATATTTGGCTTACAGTCATCTCGGAGTCAAAGACTGTTGTTCTGTCAGGCCTCGGAGCAACAGCATCCTGGCCTCCAGTCTTCACTTCTGGATATCAAATCAATACAAAATATGATAATAGTCAAAGTACTGCTAGTTTATCTCATTTTTATTCACATTTTCTTTATAGCTATTGTAATTTGAGAAAGATTGTAGGAGGAAGCCAGTATCAAATGCAACCTTAAAACAGTAAAAATTTACAGCATTCTTTTAAGACAAATTATTTTCTGAGAAATTAATCTAATTTCATTCTTCCCACCAACTTCATTTTTGCAATTCAGACTTGTGGGTTTTGCTTTTTCTCTGTATACATCTCTTCCATCTTCCTATACGTGAAGCAAGGCTCCTTGCCAAAGTCCTATTTTAATAACAGTCTGGAAGAAACTGTGCAAATGCTTTTAACTAAAAATCCCCTATCAGGCATCTATCACAATATTCACTCCAGTGCAAAGCAAATCTGCAGTAGCAACATCTGAGCTGTAGAACCTGAGCATACCATTGAGCTCTCAGATACAGCCATCTCTCCAGCTATAATCAGAATAAGAACTGGGCACGGAACAAACTATTCCATTCCCTATTCCCACCTTCTTTCTACAGAAAGGAAACTGAGCCAGAGGAGAACCACAGCATACTCCAGCAGTGCTCCTGTAATGTACACCCACAAGTCACTTTAGATACAACCTGTGTGGGATGGAAAAGAAGTAATCCTTCCTTTGCGTGGCTGAGCTCTTGTTCTCCCTTCCTGGAAGAGTTACCTGCCAGTATGACAAGGGCTGCTGAGGCAGTAAGCCCAGCATATAGGGAAAACACAAGTATGAAAAAAAGCTCTTACATGTCAATTACAGGCATAAAAATGGCTTTTCCTCCTGCATAAAAGACAGCGTGGATGTATGGAACCAAGCCTAAAGTATAATCCACCATTCAGTCCAGTCACTGAACTCACACTGTTGGTGCCTTTATTTATAACACTTGTTATTTTCTCCACCCCTGTTAGCTGCAATGCATATTCTATTTCAAGGATTCTTACAAATGCACAGGCATGGTACCAAATAGTGCGAATCATGTTAGATTTTGGATAACCTCTTACGGATGAATAAAATAACTCCTGAGAAAGAAGATATAAAAGTATTGTAAGAAAAATGACTCATATTTCCTAGCTGTCTAAAGTGACCATTTATCCCAATAAATGGTAATTCTTTCAAGATAAAGTGGGCACACTTCTAAATGTCTGTGAGAGAAGCCCTGCAAACATTTTTATGGCTTTTTAAAATATATTGCGTGCACTAGGCTGGACTAGAAAGAGCAGTTACAAAGAGGGCAAGGTGGATGGATAGAGAAGCAGCATGTTAAATGTCAAATTTTCTTTGTACTTTAATTTTTATTTCTGATTTTTTCTCTTTAATGCCCTTAATTATTAGAGTGCAAAGATGTGAACAAAGTGGCATATTGCCCACTGGTGTTGAAGTTCAAGTTCTGCAGTCGAGCATACTTCAGACAGATGTGCTGCAAGACCTGCCAAGGACACTGACCCACAGAAAGCACGAGAATGTGCGTTGTTATTATTGTGGAAAAGCATCCATTGAAGAGAGCCACACAGCGGAATGAGATTGACGTCCTTGCAAATGCATTACCCTGTGGAAAACGTAACCACTGGTCAGCCCCAGCTGACAGGATTTCAATATTATTTTAACTTCTGTGAAGTGGGATTTATTCATCCAAAGTGCTGGACACAGTATAAGGAGGGCATGCCAAATTGGAAAGATCCACACAGCACATATAGAATAGCTTACTGTGGAACATTTGTGTTCTTTTGACTAAATCCAATAGTCTGTTTACCTCCTTGGACCATTAAAATAATTTTTATTATGGACTTAGCAATGACACTGAATCCATTTGTATTTAAAACTTTTTAAAATGTAGCTGTTATGACTTGGTCTACTATGGAAGTAAAGAAGAATCAAAAAAATGTTAAGTCATAGCTTAAAAATGTTAACTATTTTATCTCACAACACAGCACCACAATTTAAATTATAAAATGAGATTGGAAATGTTATGTAAGGAGCAGAAATTAAAACAATATGTATTTTTCCTTCATTCCTCCTAATTCCCTTTGGAGTAATCCATATTTCCTGAACACTGCTGTGAGCCATATATAAAGCTGTACTAAATAGAACAACCATGAGGGACTTAGTTTTAAGAGGTGCAACAGTTATTGCAGTGGTGCATGAAATACAAGTGTGCTATGAAATGAAATCTGTGTTGCAGGTTTATAGCCATCTTACAATTGTAAAAGTGAAGCTGAGATTTCCACTGAAAGGGAACATATTGAAATATCATGGAGGAAGCAGACTCCAGTAGTGGTGAAGACCGTATTGCCAGATTCTTCACTACTACCATACAGGTTACTTAGAACTTTCACTTTGACTGCAGCTCACTTCTGTTTACAACACCAGCCACAAAGAAAATACAACTTTGTGGGCATCTAGATCTGGTTTACATGTTACTTTTGATTCTCCAACACCAAGGAGTTCCAGTGAAAAAGATAAGCCTACTGCATAATAGCAACAATCCTTTGCAAAGCTGAAAGTTAAAAAGGGTTCCAGATGTTCCCTTCTTTGATACCATAGCAGAAGGGCATTTGTTTATGAGAAAGAATATGTGAATGTACAGTTCAGGAGACCACATCTGAGTGGACAAAGATTACAACCAAAGAATAAGACTCATGGAGATATCTAGGTTCTGTTCAAATGAGAAGTCAAAAGTGTGCTTGAGCCAAGAGGCCTGTCGGGCTATCAGGAGAAAGGCACACTGGAAAAGGGGTGGCTAGAATGAGTCTGGCCACCTTCACCTAAATGGCCAGGTACATATTTAAAGCTGGACCATATTTAAAGCTAGGGGCAGCTTTCAGTATGAGACTGGAACAAACTCATGCCTCTAGATTAGTAGCTAGATGCCCTAACTATTCTGCTGCCATACTCTACTTATTTCATATTACTGTATTTTTAATATTCACCAAATACTTCGCATTTTTAAATGTAAAACCAAACTACTTAGGCAAGTCACATTCAAGAATCTGCCATAAAAAAGTTTAATGTCATGCTCCTCTTCCCCTTCACTTTTCAGTAACAGACTCAACAAGGAGATAAGTGGGTACTTGTTTCTATTAATATATTGTACTTGAACACTTGCAGTTTGTAGCAGGTACTTGATGAATGTGCTTTTGTGTCCAACTATGCCTCCTTTGTTGTAGCGTTATTAAAATTATGTGAACAATAATGTGTTACAAATTCTAACTCAAATACCACTTTTTAAAAAAAGTACTCTTTTTAGTGAAAAATAATTTCAAAATATCATGAGATTGAAGTGTATTGGTGTATTTTACCAATAACAAGCCAAATGTGATGCACACTATTTACTAATGTGAATTAACATGGAACAATAGATATTGTTAACAGGACTCATGCTATGAAATCCCCCCAACATATTGACAATCTATCTGTGGGGTTTTGTGTAGCCCACATATTCATGACCAGCAAATTCCTGTCATCTGCTACCTCTTGCCAGTATTTCCACTTCCATATGCCTGTGACCAGTGAAATTCCTTTTCAGTTGGCTTGCATGTATTCACAAATGCTTATCTGCTGCTCTCATCACCATGTAAACAACTCCTGTTAAAACTGACACCAGTAGATACAAAACCCCAATCTTTAGGAGTTGCACATATGGATTAAGGGCAGTATGTAGTCCTCTGTTAAGTGAATGGACTTTCTATATCCTTTTGACAAAACGCCTTGGTGCTAGCATACCCTGGTTAGGTCAAAAAAGAGATAAAAGGGAAAGGGGTTGCTATGGCATTCTCTAAGCAAGATGCCTCTTTGTATCAGGGTCCGGTTTTCTCCAGGGAATGATTTTGTTTATCAGCTAATGTGTCTTTTCAGCTAACAAGAAAAAGGTTTTCTATGTATTCAAAAGAAACTTTTTTTTTACCTCAGGACATTAAAATTGACTTAGGACATTAAAATTGTAAGGAGTGTTTCCAAAGATACATTTTGCTCTCTTACTGGTGCTAGAACACTAGGGAGTCTGATGTTTACTCTGCAACATAACAGCACTGAGGTTGGAATTTAAAGAACTCCCTGGAGCAACATTGAATTGTATTGGTAAAGGGAACAAAACACAGAATGTACGTGGATTTACAAACTAAGCAATGTTTCAGACTAAGACCGAAAAATGAAGCCTAATTCAATGAAAAATAATTGGTTTCCACAGCACAGTTCATTGCTGCTGCTACACTGTAGCCATCTATATAATCTAAGCTAAATAGTGTTATATTCCTAAATAGTGACAATAGGACTATTTGTATAGGCTATAAATATGACAAGCCTAGAATCAAATAGTGGAATACTAAATGCAGAAATCAATCTGGTGCCAGTACTTCCACTGAGCAATACTATCAGCTGAAGAAGATCCAAACAGAAAGAAAAATCTCCAGATTAACCCCTCAGGGTGTATACACCCAAAAATAGTCCATTTTGTTAGGAACTTTGTAATGGAGTGAATGTCACATAGATATCCTTAATAATACAGACTGAAATTACCTTTGTATTATTGTGATTAGTTGCTTATTATTTTATACTTGGTATTAATGTGGTACACTGTTACTTTATTATTATTATTTTTTGCTTTTGTAAATTATATTCTAATTTATTGTCATGTTTCTTAACACTTGTTCTACATGCATTCTCCTGCTTGTAATGAAAAAAATATATTGTAACACTTGATGCAGTGAAATTCCACACCAGGCACAGATTTGTTTTTAACATAGATAATTTAGTAAAATAAAACTACAGCTTTTAGGAATGATACCCATGGTATAGTTGTCTATTCCCTGACTTACAGTTGCTAGAATTCTGTATGCTTCACATTTGCTTCGTCAGTTGCATCAAAATATATATGTTTTCTTTCAAGTAACATCCATATGTTATGCCAGAATACTGTCCTTGACAGCAGCAATGTTTGTCATATATAAGCAAAACAAAAAGGAAAAGGAAAAGTCAAGAACGTGATCATGTACATTATTAGATAATATTTTAGCTTAAGCAATAAATGTAGATCAAGAATGAAATTAATGGCAGCAAAATATCCTGTACTTCTTGGAATGATTTCATTAACAGCCAGTCAATAATAACAATAACAATAAAATGTCCTTCTTGCATTGAGCTTTTAAGATTTTATCTGAAGCTATAATGTTTTTTAAAATAAAAACCAAAGTCAGTTCAGAAGACTTGATGCTTAGGTCACTGTTGCTGAGAGATGCTTCTTTTCTTACTTGATATAGTAAAAATATCCTGTACTGAAACATCTGATCAAGTCCTATGAAATATTTCTTGTTTCTCTAGAATAACAGTTAAAATCTAGTTTAATGAAAATAATCAATCTACTACTATGAGTAAGATGTTAAAGAAACTACAGAGAACCTTAAATGTTTTGATAAGGCATTTAATAATTTTGGTTATTCTTTTTTCTTCTGTTTACTAATGAGGATTCAAAAAACAATAACCTGTTTTAAAGGTACTGATATTTCCACCTGTGCTCTAGCACAAAGTTTTATTGCCCTACAGATCAGAAGTTAAAGATGGAATAGTCTTAGTAAATTACACAGTCTATTAATGGTTTTCTCTGTCATTCCAAAACTCTGTTGACTTTCCTCCCATACATTCACACTACAAATTATTACCTGATAGGTTTCCCACTATTGTTCAGTTTTGAGTATTATTCTTTCCCCCCGGAGCAACTGTGTTTTGGATTATAATGACAAACTGCATACACTGAAACAGATGCTCTTGTGTTTCCCTCTCTTTTCCTACTCCTGCTACCTTATACCTAACATCACCCATGCTGACTGTAGAATTCCTGGCACACAAAACTCCCTTCAGTCTTCTTAAAATGCACTCTTCTTGCACCTGAACTTTCTTCTGGAATCATCCCTGCTATTATAATTCTTTGTTATACGGTTTCAGTTTATTCCTTGAGGAAATGGATGCTATTTTTACCTGAGGTACTGCTTATCCTTTCTCTGATTTCCCTTGCTATACCCCGCAATTGTTCCTTCATTAGTAAACTCCCTGTTCTCTCCGAAGCTATCTGATCTACAAGAAGGACTTTTAAGTATCCTCTGTAGAACGCTGTACAGGCCTCGGTTATATTACTAGGCACTAAGATCCAAGGACTCTTCTGTGGATGTTTACAGCAATAGACTTTGGATAGCGTCCTGTGAGCCTCATCTGGAGTCAGTCAGTCATCAATCTAAGAGTCTTAAGAGAAGGCCATTACTAAGCTGAGGCTCTCATTCTGTGAGAAGTGATGCCCTATCTGGCTGTCTTCCCTTCACCACAATTAGGTGGAAGGAATGGATCATTGCTTCTGTGTGGTCCCTCCAATCTTTGTCCTAGACAGATTGGTGTAAGAGCATTTGCATGCAGTAATCAGGATGGAATCCAAAACAGATTTATAAAGGCTCAGTCAGCCACATAACAAGGTTTGCTACAGCACTAGCAACTTGGTAGCTTACCAAGTATATTTGGCTCAGCTAAAGAGGGAGTTCATGACCAGTTTAGGAAACTGAGCCACTCAGAATCCGGTACAGTGTGCATTTAAGGATACTGCGGCCCTTAAAATGGCGTATCACCTAAGTACCATGCGTCATTTATTTTCTTCTATTTCTGCACAGGACTGACATTTTCTTTCAGCTGGATAGGCTATGGGACACATAGTTTATGCTCATCAGAAGTCATATAGCTGCCAGTCAGAAAATTACTGAAATCTGACCTGGAAAGGATAAGTATGTATTTCTACATTAAGAGTGGAAAGATGCTATTTCTATAAGCTGGAAGACCTATTCAGAGAAGACCTAGCAAGATCACTAGATAAATAATCTCACTTCTTCAGTAATCCTGTTTGGAATTAATTCATTGGATCACAACTTGAGATAAAAAGTGGTTTGGAAGCTAGAAGTGAAGGCACAGCCAGAGAGAGCTACAGGCTACTATGACCACCCAGAGGGATCAGATTTGGCCTTGCAGGTAAGAGATAAGCCATGGCTTTTGGAAACTTGGTTTCTTACATGCTAAGCACATCAAAATTAGTGTATTTGTTTACTGTCCCCCCCACCCCCCTTGACATCAAAGTCTTTATAACTGTACACACTCTTGCAATTATTGTCACATCCCAGTTCCTAAGGACGATGACTCAGGTTCGCCAATTCCCAGGTCAGGATTAAGGTGAAATGACACCAGGGATCCTTTAACTTACAAAACTCAACTTTTATTCGCTCACAACAAGAATTAGCATGAAACTACGTCAGTAACCTGTGTAACGTGCTAACCATACGTCACCAAACATATACTACAAGCCTTGCTTATTTAGGGATCAGTTCAGGGAAGAAAATAAGGAAATCCCTCCCATTGAGTCACGAGGTTCAGAGTGGACCCCCTTGCTTTCTAGACTCCTCCTCAGAGAAGAGCCTAGGGGTGGCTAGATCCACTCCTAGTCCCAGACTTGGTCAATGGTTTATGTCTAAAGGGATGAGGTATAGGGATTATGAAAAGGAGAGAGAGACACAGAGAGAGAGAAGAGAAAGATGTCACCGGTCCTGGGTCCAGCGTTGGTCCAGCCAGCCTAGGGGTCCAGTTCCAGTGGGTGCATGTGGGGCTTCAGTTTGTGTCCTTTTATCATCTCCTTGCCCCTCCTTCAGGCAGGCACTTGAACTCATTAGGCTAATTAGGTGTCATTCGTGGTTTGTGCTTCCAGAACCTTTGGGAAATGGGTCAGTGGGCTTAGGGGTCGTTTGGGGAGTAACTTCTCCCTCCCTGCAGGCATGATCGTTCTTTGACCTTTGGCCATATATGGTGAGCTGCCCTGCTCAGCATATCAGAACACAGAACTGTACTCCCTCCAGCATGCCCTCCTCACCCTGTTGCTAACCGACTTCTCACCTGCCATTCATTGCTATGCAGGTTTTGTTGTTATGCAGAGTTCTCCATTATGCAGAACTTGCCCCACCACAATGTTTGAGACATTAACTATTTCAGTCTCTCACAAATATTTATAACATAACAATACTATCGTTCATGTTATTTGAAAACCCATCTCGCAATATGATTTATCTTTTGTAATGAAGATCAGTCTTGTGTATAGGATTCAAGATCTCCCTCCCCTTGGAAATAGGTTGGTACTGTTGCCTCAAGCCTTCAAAAGACTGATTAACAAATAAGAAGGCAGTGATAGCTTAAAGAAGAAAAACCCTAAAACATGAGAAGTGTGATATGCTTGCTATTCAAGGACCGTTTACATTACCTTTACTCAAGGTAAAGCTTATCTAGTTTAAGATTCTGCTTACAATAGAGGATGCTTAAGGAGTGTTTGGCTAATAATCAAGGCACCAGATAACAGACATTTCAGAGTCACAGACTTGCTAATTAAGGACATACATCCTCCTTGGCATTGAGAAACAGAGGGGGTGGCAAGAGAAACAAAGACCCTGGTGTCCTCACATGACCCATGACCATAAAAGGACAGAAGGAGTAGGGGTATTCTTCCCTAAACGATCACCAAAGACCATTGAAGACCACCAGAGACACACCCACACCCACACCCCCCCCCCACCCCCCCCCCGCGCAGGCGTAGAAGACTCTGGGATGATTGCTCAAGAGAACAACACCTCACGCTTGCTCAACATAATGAATATGCAAGTTAGGCAGAACATATGTATTAGATAGGTGTGTGTGAGAGACTGAAAGAGTTAATGTCTCAAACATTGTGGTGGGGCAAGTTCTGCTTAACGCCTAACTCTGCATAACAAGGAACCCTGCATAGCAAGGACTGGGAGGATGTGCTGGAAGGCACGCAGCTCTGTGTTCTGATATGCTGTCCTGATATGCTGAGCAGGGCAGCTCACCATGCATGGCCAAAGATCAAACAATGGTCATGTCTGCAGGGAAGGGGAAGTTACTCCCAAAACAACCCCCAAGCCCACCAACCCATTTCCCAAAGGTTCTGGAAGCACAAACCACACATGACACCTAATTAGCCTAATGAGTTCAAGTGCCTGCCTGAAGGAGGGGCAAGGAGATGATAAAAGGACACAAACTGAAGCCCCACACACGTGCACCCACTGGAACTGGACCCCTAGGCTGGCTGGACTAACGCTGGACCCAGGACCAGTGAAATCTTTCTCTTTTCCTCTGTCTTTCTCTCCCTCTCTCTCCTTTTCATAAGCCGTATACATCATCCCTTTAAGACATAAAACTGTTGACCAAGTCTGGGACTAGGAGTGGATCTAGCCGCCCCTAGGCTCTTCTCTGAGGAGGAGTCTAGAAAGCAAGGGGGTCTACTCTGAACCTCGTGACTCAATGGGAGGGATCTCCTTATTTTCTTCCCTGAATTGATGTATATGGTTACCATGGGTTACACGGTTGACTGAGGTAGTTTCATGCTAATTCCTGTTGTGAGAAACCACGCCACCTACTGTTAACACCTTCCAAGTTCAGTTTGCTTCTGTCATGAATAAAATGTTTAACTGATCATTTGGTGTCATTTCACCTTAATTTAGCTAGAGGAAATTCCGAACTCAACACGACTCCCTGGTCTGTCCAGCATGGGTCGTGACAGCATGGTGTTTTAACTATAGTGTATAAGTATGGACTGAAAACCTCAGTAGGTGTGCTTGATTTGTGGAAATCTTCCACCTTGCACCCTGCACAGAATAAAGCAATGTCTCCTCTCTAAACATACTTTGTGTGTTTCAGGAGTTACTTTCTGATCAGGTAACAGTACTGAGTAACAATTTGTGTGCAATTAAGTTGAGGTAACAGTTCTGCACATGTGGGAATGTCTTCCGGTTATATCTCTGGAAAGACATGGACCCAAGAGTAAACTGGAATTTCAGGAGACAAACTTAAGTTGAGAGTGCATTTTGAGTTCTTATTGCCACATTTGTTCAGAGGTCAGCTATGCTTTATAAGGCAAATTATTTTACAGAAGTGGAATGCACTTAATAGGGTCACTGCCTTCTAACATCTTTGAATACTGATCAGAGACAGGGTCAGGGCCTCACACACACACAATGTGTGTTTGAAAAGTTTGCAGTCCATTTCCAGGATGCTCTCTTCCATTCCTCACAATCCACACAGTGGGACAGGACTTTTTTTCCCTCCATCATCTTCTTCCCTCTGGTGACTGCTTCTCTTTCTCATTGCTTTCACATGTGTGTGGAGTCTCATATTCAGTGTATAGTATTGCTGTCTTTGATCTGATATTTTAATGTGAATGTTATTAAGAGTTTTCACATCTGTAACTTAACACTGTTGTATGCTAAAAATGCTCATTTTAGGCTGGTTTTGTGAATTATTGAAGTGTAAAAACTAATATAAAATCTAAATAAGAATTTAAAGAAACAAATGCTAGTGATGCATTAAAATATTATTACATTTTTCAAATAAGATACCAGATAAAGATAATTTTTGACAATTTTTCTACCACAATAATTAAAGACCCCCTCAAGATCCTGTTTCCTATGATGAAAAACACTGAGTTAGGAACAAATATAAACAGAGGGAACTGAGCCTCTCTTTTGGTCTCAGATTCTCTTTCACATTTAGCCTTTGCTATTGACATGCACTATCAAAACAAGACCTTCTGCAGCAAAAAGGAATCTCAAACATCTCATTTGCCCTTTCTGGCTCAAAGTTTCCTGAGAAGTTTATTTACCTATGTCCTGGGTTCAGCTGGGATAGAGTTAATTTTTACAGGAACCTGGGAGGTGGGGGGGCATAGCCGGGGCAGCTGACCTGAACTGGCCAAGGAGCTATTCCATACCATGTGACATCATGCTCAGTATATAAAGGGGGAGCGGGCCGGGGGGTGGGCTCTTCTTTTCGGTGGGGGAAGTGGCAGAGCGTCGGGTCCCGGGTGGTGAGCAGTTGCACTGTGCATCACTCTTTTTGTATACTTTTTCATTAGTACCGTTGTTGTTGTTGCAATTTCTTTGTGTTGTTCCAGTAAACTGCCTTTATCTCAACCCTCGAGGTTCCAGGTTTGGTTTTTTTTTCCTCTCCTCCGTCTTCCCCCCATCCCACCGGAGGGGGGCGGGAGGAGTGAGCGAGCGGCCGCGTGGTCCTTTGTTACCGGCTGGGCTGAAACCACGACAGTCCTTTTTGGCGCCCAACGTGGGGCACGAAGGGTTGAGATAACGACAGATCTGGCCAGAGCGTGTTGAAACAAATTTGTCATACGCATTTCTTATACTAGATAAATAGATGTTAGTCACAATGTTGATTCAGCTGTTTACATGGTGGCGTTTTGTAAGTTCTTATATGCTTTATGTATTGCCTGTAGTTGCGTATCTCATCTCTGGGAGAGTGATTGGGATTATCATTTTGCTGTACTGGGCAATGTCGACTTGTGAAATGATTACATCACTGGTCATGAGGTTAAGCTGTTATCTGTATGAGGCAGTGATATCATTTCCAGACTTTGGGCACCTTCTGTCGGATTTTATTGGTAATTACACCCAACCCATGGGGAAGTCAGGGGGGGATACTTCCCCCCATCCGTTCCCCTCCCTTTTCTCTTTCCAACTAATTACAACAGTTTTCGAGAATTTTGAATATCCTTGGGATGCGCAAGCCTGTGTGCTGTTAGTGCTATGCCTCCTGACTATGTTTCAGGTCTTGTCTAGGGCTACAAAGAGGCTCTTTAAGAGTACCACCCAGAGATCTGTCCCAAAGCTGGATATTCATGGGTGGCACGGCGTGTGGGAGGATGTGGGCAGGTATCTAGAGAACTTCTCACCTCCAGTGACTTGGAAGTTCACTCCCGAACAACTGCAGAACCCTCATGAAGTGATAGAATTTTTGAAAGGAAAATGCTGTGGCTATCCCAGAGACACACAACTCACTACACTGTGCTGGGCCCTGGCCGGTATCTACCAAACCCTGCTTGATACTATGCAGCACCCCCAGGGGGAAAAGGGGGAAAAGATGGAAAACAAGACAACATGCACCGTGGCTGCCCCAACCCCGACAACATGCACCGTGGCCGCCCCTACCACGACAACAGGTACCATGGCTGCCCCTACCCCGGTGACAGATACTGCCACTAAACCAGAGAACCAACCTGTGCCAGTATCAGTTGCCCCTGTACAGAAAAAGAAACACACAAAGAAATCAGTTCGCTCAGTGAGAGATGAAGATGAACCAGGGTCATCGCGAGAACAGGAGGAAGAGGCAGAACCTGAAATAATTACCCGATCTCTATCCCTGAGTGAGTTGCGTGACATGCGAAAAGATTTTAGCCGCCACCCAGGTGAGCACATTGTTACCTGGCTGCTCCGATGCTGGGATAATGGGGCTAGTAGTGTGGAATTAGAGGGTAAGGAAGCCAAGCAGTTGGGATCTCTGTCTAGAGAAGGGGTTATCGACAAGGCGATTGGGAGAAAAACACAAGTCCTCAGCCTCTGGAGGCGACTTCTGTTAGGTGTAAAGGAAAGATACCCCTTCAGGGATGAAGTTACATGTCACCAAGGCAAGTGGACCACCATGGAGAGAGGTATCCAGTACCTGAGGGAATTAGCCGTGCTGGAGGTGATTTATAATGATCCAGAAAATGCGCAGTCACCCACAGATCCAGATGAAGTCCAATGCACACAACCCATGTGGCGGAAGTTTCTACGAAGTGCACCACCAACCTATGCCAACTCATTGGCAGTAATGTCCTGGAAAGAAGGCTATGGACAAACGGTGGATGAATTGGCTGTCCAACTCCGGCAATATGAAGGAAGTCTCTCTTCCTCCCTACGGGCCTGTGTCTCAGCTGTAGAGGAATTGTCCCGAGAGTTCCAGCAATTCAAAGTAGATATGTCCTCCTCCTCACCTGTACAGGCCCGCATTGCAGTTATTGGGAGTAAGCGTTCCTCTGCCCAAGAGAGAGGAGAGAGAAAGTACACACGACGGGCTAACCTGTGGTTTTACCTGCATGACCATGGAGAGGACATGAGGAAGTGGGATGGAAAACCTACCTCAGTCTTGGATTCACGGGTACGGGAGTTGCGAGAAAAAGCAACCAGAAAAGAAGATTCTTCTTGGAAAACTGCTGCTCCAGTTTCCCGTGAGCAGTCCCCCGGGCGCAGTAGATGGGCCGATCTCATTTCTGATCCTCTTGAAGGGACTTCTGATTCACATGTGCAAAAAGTGGGTAACAGATATTCTAACCAGGATTAGAGGGGCCCTGCCTCCAGCCAGGTGGAGGAGAGGGACAACCGAGTCTACTGGACAGTGTGGATTCGATGGCCTGGCACGTCAGACCCACAGGAATATAAGGCTCTAGTAGGCACTGGTGCACAATGTACCCTAATGCCATCAAGTTATAAAGGGGCAGAACCCATCTGTATCTCTGGTGTGACAGGGGGATCCCAAGAGCTAACCGTATTGGAAGCCGAAATGAGTCTAACCGGGAATGAGTGGCATAAACACCCCATTGCAACTGGCCCAGAGGCCCCGTGCATCCTTGGTAGAGATTATCTCAGAAGGGGGTATTTCAAGGACCCAAAAGGGTACCATTGGGCCTTTGGTATAGCTGCATTGGAGACGGAGGAGATTGAACAGCTGTCTACCCTGCCTGGTCTCTCCCAGGACCCTTCGGTTGTGGGGTTGCTGAAGGTTGAAGAACAACAGGGGCCAATTGCTACCACGACGGTGCACCGGCGGCAATATCGCACCAACCGAGACTCCCTGATCCCCATCCATAAGCTGATTTGCCAATTGGAGAGCCAAGGAGTGATCAGCAAGACTCACTCACCCTTTAATAGTCCCATATGGCCCGTGCGGAAATCTAATGGGGATTGGAGACTAACAGTAGATTATCGTGGGCTGAATGAAGTCACGCCACCGCTGAGCGCTGCTGTGCCAGATATGTTAGAGCTTCAGTATGAACTGGAATCAAAGACAGCTAAGTGGTATGCCACAATTGACATTGCTAATGCATTTTTCTCCATTCCTTTGGCAGCGGAGTGCAGGCCACAGTTTGCTTTCACTTGGAGGGGTGTCCAGTACACCTGGAATCGACTGCCCCAGGGGTGGAAACACAGCCCCACTATTTGCCATGGACTGATCCAGACTGCACTAGAAAAAGGTGAAGCTCCAGAGCACCTGCAATATATTGATGACATCATCATATGGGGCAGCACAGCAGAAGAAGTTTTTGAGAAAGGGAAGAAAATAATCCAAATCCTTTTGAAGGCTGGCTTTGCCATAAAAGAAAGCAAGGTCAAGGGACCTGCGCAGGAAATCCAGTTCTTAGGAGTAAAATGGCAAGACGGGCGTCGTCAGATCCCTGCAGACGTGATCAACAAAATAGCAGCTATGTCCTCACCGACTAATAAAAAGGAAACACAGGCTTTCTTAGGTGTTGTGGGCTTTTGGAGAATGCATATTCCAAATTACAGTCAAATTGTAAGTCCTCTCTACCAAGTTACCCAGAAGAAGAACAATTTTAAATGGGGGCCTGAGCAACGACAAGCCTTTGAACAAATTAAGCGGGAGATTGTTCATGCAGTAGCCCTTGAACCAGTCCGGACAGGACAAGATGTTAAAAATGTGCTCTACACTGCAGCTGGGGAGAATGGCCCTACCTGGAGCCTTTGGCAGAAAGCACCTGGAGAGACCCGAGGCCGACCCCTGGGGTTTTGGAGTCGGGGATATCGAGGATCCGAGGCTCGCTATACTCCCACTGAAAAAGAGATATTGGCAGCATATGAAGGAGTTCGAGCTGCTTCAGAAGTGGTTGGTACTGAAACACAGCTCTTCTTAGCACCCCGACTGCCAGTGCTGGGCTGGATGTTCAAAGGGAAAGTTTCCTCTACACATCACGCGACTGATGCCACGTGGAGTAAGTGGATTGCACTGATCACACAATGGGCTCGCATAGGAAACCCCAGTCGCCCAGGAATTTTAGAAGTGATCACGGACTGGCCAGAAGACAAAGACTTTGGAATGTTGCCAGAGGAGGAGGTGACACGGGCTGAAGAGGCCCCGCTGTATAATAAACTGCCAGAAAATGAGAGGCAATATGCCCTGTTCACTGATGGGTCCTGTCGCATCGTGGGAAAACATCGGAGGTGGAAGGCTGCTGTATGGAGTCCTACACGACTAGTTGCAGAAACTGCTGAAGGAGAAGGTGAATCGAGTCAGTTTGCGGAGGTGAAAGCCATCCAGCTAGCATTAGATATTGCTGAAAGAGAAAAGTGGCCAGTGCTCTATCTCTATACTGACTCATGGATGGTGGCAAATGCCCTATGGGGGTGGCTACAGCAATGGAAGAAGGGCAACTGGCAACGCAGAGGTAAACCCATTTGGGCTGCCGCACTGTGGCAAGATATCGCTGTTCGGATAGAGAAGCTAGTGGTAAAAGTACGTCATGTAGATGCTCATGTACTCAAGAGTCGGGCCACTGAAGAACATCAAAACAATCAGCAGGCAGATCAGGCCGCCAAGATTGAAGTGTCTCAGGTGGACCTGGACTGGCAACGTAGGGGTGAGCTATTTATGGCTCGGTGGGCCCACGATACCTCAGGCCATCAGGGGAGAGATGCAACATATAGATGGGCTCGAGATCGAGGGGTGGACTTGACCATGGACACTATCGCACAGGTCATCCACGAATGTGAAACATGTGCCGCAATTAAGCAAGCCAAGCGGCAAAAACCCCTGTCGCATGGGGGGCGATGGCTGAAATATAAACAGTGGGAGGCCTGGCAGATTGACTATATCACACTCCCACGAACACGCCAAGGCAAGTGCCATGTGCTTACAATGGTGGAAGCAACCACTGGATGGCTGGAAACATACCCTGTGTCCCATGCCACTGCCCAGAACACTATTCTGGGCCTTGAAGAGAAAATTTTATGGCAACACGGCACCCCAGAAAGAATCGAGTCGGACAACGGGACTCACTTCCGAAACAACCTCGTAGATACCTGGGCCAAAGAACACGGCATTGAGTGGGTATATCACATCCCTTATCACGCACCGGCCTCCGGAAAAATCGAACGATACAACGGACTGCTGAAAACTACATTGAGAGCGATGGGGGGTGGGACTTTCAAACATTGGGATACACATTTAACAAAAGCCACCTGGTTAGTTAATACTAGAGGATCCGCCAATCGGGCTGGCCCCGCCCAACCAAGACTTCCACATACTGTAGAAGGCGATAAAGTCCCTGTAGTGCGCATGAGGAGTATGTTAGGAAAGACAGTCTGGGTTAGTCCTCCCTCAAGCAGAGGCAAACCCATTCAAGGGGTTGTTTTTGCTCAGGGACCTGGGTACACCTGGTGGGTGATGCAGAAGGATGGGGAAGTTCGATGTGTACCTCAGGGAGATTTGATTTTGGGAGAGAATAGCCAGTGAATTGGGCTGTATGATACCTAACTGCTAAATACCCTGCCAATGCATGTCATTGTATCTATAGTGTCTATATGCCATATCAAGGGTATTACTGTAAGAATTACCCAAATGACTGCGGGATGGACTTTGAAACTAAGCCAAGTACAACAGCGACAGAACTTGAACTGACACCCAGCAATTTCCTCAAGATCAACATCCTCGACCTGCAGAACAAGGGCGTGAGTTGCACCAAATGTACTAGCCACAAGTTCCAGAGGCAGCATACAACAACCCACCATCTCACACCATCTCTCTTATCCTGAAGAACTGTTACAACAGATGGAGCCCCAAAGTCATGGACTAAATAAAATCAATGGACACATTAGAGGAATAGCCCATACGCTAAAGGAATACCATTCGCGTGTGTGTGTGTGTGCGGGGGGACGACGGGGACGGACGCAAGTCCATATACTTATATATATAAGACAAGGAAGTGGTAGTGGTCGATTGGAAAATGTAAGATCTGGGCATGATGTAGATGGTATAGAATAAGGGGTGGATAATGTCCTGGGTTCAGCTGGGATAGAGTTAATTTTTACAGGAACCTGGGAGGTGGGGGGCATAGCCGGGGCAGCTGACCTGAACTGGCCAAGGAGCTATTCCATACCATGTGACATCATGCTCAGTATATAAAGGGGGAGCGGGCCGGGGGGTGGGCTCTTCTTTTCGGTGGGGGAAGTGGCAGAGCGTCGGGTCCCGGGTGGTGAGCAGTTGCACTGTGCATCACTCTTTTTGTATACTTTTTCATTAGTACCGTTGTTGTTGTTGCAATTTCTTTGTGTTGTTCCAGTAAACTGCCTTTATCTCAACCCTCGAGGTTCCAGGTTTGGTTTTTTTTTCTCTCCTCCGTCTTCCCCCCATCCCACCGGAGGGGGGCGGGAGGAGTGAGCGAGCGGCCGCGTGGTCCTTTGTTACCGGCTGGGCTGAAACCACGACAACCTAAGATAAGGTTACACTGTTGAAACCATCCTGTCAATTAGCAGATAACATTTGACTTCAGATATATTATTCTTCACAAGCATTTTGTCAAGGATATGGCTGGTAACTGAGTTTCTAGGGAGGAGGGGAGGTATGACATTAATTAACTATAGCTTGCTCAGAGTCGCTGTGAAATAGAATGCAAAGCAGCCTATTTAAATAAAAGGAAAAAAGAATTTTTTCATTTTGCACCAGATGCAAAGGGAAAATACAATGAAAAAACAATATTCTATCTTGGGATTTTCAGTGAGGTTTAAGAAGTTGGCTCAAATTTGGTTACTCACTGCAATCCTTGGTAAAATGTTTGTAATGATGAAGGAACATGACCTGAATTCTATTAACATGGACTATTTTTCTTAACTTTCTTATCCTAATCAGCCTAAGAAAGATCTCAAGCATTAAGACAAACATCTTTCTATAAAGTATCCCTCTCCAGATTTGTGAAGTTACTATACTGTTTCTGCCACTTCTTGCAGATGTGATGATCACAAATTTTAATGAAAGAAAAATACAGAGAACTACAAGTTTGGGGCCTTGGTTTCATGGCTCTGCATGCTTCCCCCTGCTCCCTTTCTCCTTTAGATGGAAAACTCTGCCATGTGGCCCTTCCCCCCACCCCAAAATGAGCAAAACACATTTCTGGTACCGCAGACTCGCTGGCTGCTCCTCAGCACTTCCAGGCTGTGGGCAGATGCTCAGTAAAATGGGTGGATGTGGCTTCAGACATTGCAGTTGCCTCTGCCTGTGGCACCTGGGACAGCACTGCATCAAATCTGTTTCTGTGGGACATAGCCTTCCCATCACCTAGCAGACATGGCAGGAGTGGGCTGCACTCAAGAAACATGCTGTATCCAGGGCATCTTTCAAATTCAGCCAGCAGCCCCCCTGCCCTCGGCACTGGATGTTCCTTGGTCCTTTTTGGGAGCCCAACTGTGGCCCATGGCAGCTTGGAGCTGCAGCCAGGCCAGGGTGCTGGTGTCCATGCACCTATCATGGGGTCTGGCCCGGGGCTGGGGGTTGCCCTGGTCACTCATGTGTGGTGTGGAGAGTTGCTGAGCTCCCTGCTGTGTCGGGTCTCTGCCGCCAGCACCTGAGGGGAGGCTGAGCACTGGACATGGGTTGGCTTTACACTGGGAAGCCCTGGGTCTGGGGAGCACCCTGGGTAAGGAGCACCCATGGCCCTCACCAGCTGCATGGGATGGGCTGAGCAGCAATTGCTGACCAGCCTCTGGCTCACGGGGGGCTGCCCCCTCTCCTGGAGAAGTGAAGGGGATGCCATGGTGAGCAGCCACGCAGCTCTGAAGAAGTCCCTGCATGTGAGTGGGAGGGCTTGAGCTGAGGTGGAATGTTGCGGTCAAGACGGACAAACGACAAGTACGCATTCTTATAGTACAAGCAAAGAAGGTTTTTTTTATTACTACAAGCCAGCAAATTTATAGCCATTATACTTGTTACCTTGTACATATGTCTGTCCCTTATTGGTCAAAAAGTTGTCAGAAGTTGTTTTTCTCACCCCTCGTTGGGTGACTTTTTCAGGTTCCTTATCACAACTGCAAACGGTCAACACATTCCTTAAACTTAGTTTCCCAGGCATGCTTCTCGTTCTTTCTTGTTCTCTCACGGGAACACTGTAATCTTGTCAAGGTCAATATCCTCCCCAGGCCCCTCGGTCCAGCCGAGGTCCTCCACAGTGGAAGGCAGGCAGCAGAGCTGGGGGAGCAATGGTGGGGCTGCAGCTCTGAGGTGTGTTCATCGACAGGGATGCTCTGAGAGGGGAGGCATGCTGCCAGGCTGGGAGAGCTGCAGACATGGCCCCCGGGGCCAGAGGGTGGGGATGGAGAATGGGTCCATGAGCTGGAGTAGGGAAGCTGGGAGGGAGTGAGGGGCCGAGGAAATCCCAGGTAGTGAGGGGATCCCAGGGCAGGGCCTGGATGAATTGATGGAGACCTCAGGCCCCATCCCAAAGTACCCCTACAGTGGAGAGGATATGTCTCCTATGGGTAGGCAGAGTGTGCAATCCCCGTGGAAAATCCTTGTGCTCAGAGAGGCCAAGGGGATCCTCTTTGTGCTGGTTTTGGCTGGGATACAGTTTTGTGATATTACAGTCTAATTGACTTTTCTTTTATGCTAGTTGTCCAGGTGTGCATTTATCTTAAATTGATATGTCCTAAAAACACTGTTTAGTTATAGAAATTCAAAAATATTTTGAAACAGCAAAGTGTTTTTGTTTGAAAGATACTTTCCCTTTTCCATAAGAAAGTCCTCTAGCAGATTTGAATGCTTGTTCTCCTTGGTTTTTCTACTTTGTTCTAAAGTAAATGATTTCTGTCTTGAAAACATGCACTTATACTCAGACATGATATATGAAATAGTGTAAATTATATTCTTATACCTCAAATCCAAGCTGTTCAGGGATCTAACATTGTATTGTGTCTTATTTCTTTGAAATACAAGTGGTTGCATATACTGTCAAAAAAACCCCAAAATCTAAGCTATCTTATGAAAATGATTTTATATATTAACCAAATCTCTTCAGATGCTTGTCTTTTTTTAAATTTGTGTATGTGTACTGTTCCTGATTGCTTTCCTGTTATCTTGTTTTACATTTAAAAATTGGATCCAATTTGGTTTACTTTTTTATCTCTTATTTTCAGTGTTCTGCGCAGTGTGGTCTTGGGCAACAGATGCGAACAGTACAGTGCCTCTCATACACCGGACAAGCATCCAGTGAGTGTCCAGAAACACTTAGACCTACATCAATGCAGCAGTGTGAAAGTAAATGTGACAGTACTCCCATTTCCAACACAGAAGGTAAGTTTGCCATCTTAATATAATTTATTCTGGAAAGAGTAAAGTAACATGGTCAGTATTACTGCATTAATTTATTAGTAAAAGTCTACATTACATCATCTCTCAGCCTGTGAATGAATTTTTTACAATTATTTTCTAATTAGTCATTGTAGTTCAAAGGTGAAGTCAATAAAAACCTAAATACAGGTTCTTCGTTTAAAAAAAAACACCCTTAAAAATATATAGCCTAAGTCATGGACAAAATACTGTCATTTTGTGTTATTAATTTTCCAGTCACTTCATTGGTTCAATGGAAATGTCCATCGTAGCAGGGGGACCATGATATACTTCTCATCCACTGAACTGTTACCTGCTTCATCAGTGGTTAACATAACAACGTAGTGGCAAGAATAGTTGATCACATGTTCATTGAAATACTGGGACCACAGATTTAATGCTGCACGGTGCTACAAGCCTGTTCTTCTTCTAATTAACTTTGAATGTCTTGGATTTATAATGCCTATTTGAAATAATTACAGTGTTTTTTACATGATACAGCCTAATTTAATCAGACTATTAACTAACTTAATCATAACATGTTTTTGCTAGAGGATATATTAGATAATAATGTCAAAATAAGCTTATTAATGCTTATGAAAGGCTCCAGATCTGGACTCATAAATTGTCCAAGCCAACCTATTAAGAAATTCTGTCGTCAAAGTATAATTTATGTGCTAGGCAGTAAAAAAAAGTTTCCTTACTGATTGTAAAAAATTAGAATAGTTGCTCACCAGATGAGTACATTCCATTTTGTGTGGAAGGGGAAAAGGAATCAAAAAATTACCAAAACACACATGTCCAAAAATAAAGATTGCACAGCAATAATAGTTCTCTTAAAACAGGTATTCCCTAAATTTTGAGTGCTTGACTTCACAATGTCACTAAAGCTGCTCCTTTTAATGTAACTAATCTCTGTGCAGTATATAATGGAGCATATTTTACACAGGTTCTCCAACTACACTGAAGTTTAATATCCTATTTATATGGAACAAATACTCTGATTTTAAATCAAAAAAGGCAAATTTATGCTACAGTCTTCCCCAATTTGGTGTTGTGCTGGTTTTGGCTGGGATACAGTTAATTTTCTTCATAGAAGCTAGTATGGGGCTATGTTTTGGATTTGTGCTGGAAACACATTCAGGGATGTTTTTGTTATTGCTGAGCAGTGCTTACACAGAGTCAAGGCCTTTTCTGCTTCTCACATCACCCCACCAGTGAGTAGGCTGGGGGTGCACAAGAAGTTGGGAGGGGGACACAGCTGGGACAGCTGACCCCAGCTAACCAAAAAGGAACATTCCATACCATATGACATTATGCTCAGCATATAAAGATGGGTGAAGAAGAAGGAAGAGGGGGACGTTTGGAGCTATGACATTTGTCTTCCCAAGTAACCGTTATGCATGATGGAGCCCTGCTTTCCTGGAGATGGCTGAACCCCTGCCTGCTGATGGGAAGTGGTGAATGAATTCCTTGTTTTGCTTTGCTTGTGTGCACAGCTTTTGCTTTACCTATTAAATTGTCTTTATCTCAACCCATGAGTTTTCTCACTTTTACCCTTCCGATTCTCTCCCTTATCCCACGGGGGGGGGGGGGAGTGAGCAAGTGGCTGTGTGGTGCTTAGTTGCCAGCTGGGGTTAAACCACGACACCCTTGCAGAAGCTCAGTCCTCAGGATGGAGAGTGGAGGGCCTAGGGGAAAAACTATGGAGACCCCATGCAGGGACCACAGAGACAGAGACCCTTGCTCAGTTTAAACCCTTCAGGGAACTCCTGAAATACTATATATGTGCTATTAAAAGAAAGAAGATGTGACTCTCTATTACTTGTAGCAGTGTGCTGAATTCTATACCTTGTCGGATAGCCTGTTTTAATTGACTATGCTGTATTTAGCAGATGAGTGAACTGCAAATGATCACAAAGAGTAGCAGTTGCAAAAATGATGTCCATAAATCTGCCTGCCACAAAGACAGGTTGTTATTCTCTAATGCCAGATGCTCACTGAGTCCTGTGTAAGTCTGCTTAGCTGATTAACAAATGCTTATAGCGTGTGTTGACTCTGAGATGGTCATCAGGATAGCAAAGAACTGTTGCTTGTTAACTATGTGAGACCTAAAGCCTTCAAAACAATAAACCTTAAATATCCTTTAAAAAAAAAACAACAAAGGGTAAGAGACTGGTAACATTTTTTAGTAAACTTTGGACTGGAATTTTGATCATTCCTCTATGGCTTGAGCAACTTAATTACAAAAGCAGTCACCTTGCATACAGTGTCCAGAGTTTTGCAATAGAGTGCTGTGGTTAAGTGTAAAATATCAGTTTGGTTTTGCTTGTGTTTTCCTTGTAATACCTTGTGTTTCATTCAACAGTATATGTTTACCTTATTTTGATCAAGTTCAGACTGTTCTTGGAGGTTGCTTTTAAAGGCCCGTACTTACTTGGACTTAGTCTATGGAAGTTCAGAAAAGGATGCACAGATGAATAGTCATCCCTACTGCTCAAAAATCTTGAGCCAGGATTGAAAAAAATCATGAAATGGTCTTTGGGGAAAACCACCACCAAACCAAAACCAAACCTCTGAGTTGTTATTCTCTTATTAGCCTTTTTTTTAAGCCTTATGGTTTACTTGTATCACACTTCCCCCCCCCTCTGTATACTGAGAAAAGCTAGAAAATTACTTTTTTTAAGGATGAGAGGAAAGGTAGGAAACTCAACAGCTGGATTCATGTCATTGCAGAAGTCTTTCAGTAGAAAACACAAATATTCTCAGATGTTATATAATTACAAGGACTGGCAGGATAAACATCCCATTCTGATTGAGAATGGAATGCTCACCACACTGTTTAAGAAGTGTCATTTATACTTATCTTTCTCAGTGAAGGCAACTGTTTTATGAAATTTTAAGCTTTGCTCCCCATTTTATAAAAATAATGACCTGACTTAGTGAAATGCTAATTCCTTCTGGATTGTTTCAAGGGATTGCCTTCAAGCTAGAAACTGCCAAAGCCCAGAAGTGTTCTGCCCACACTCACCTTGTCTCTAACATTTGTGACCTACTAAGAAAGAGAAGGATTCAGTGCCAGCTCTATACTAATTAGTAAACCCTCAACAACAATCTAGCAGCATCCTGTCTTACTTATATTACTTCTTTCATGAAGGTGCCCAGCGAACCTGAACTTGTCTGTGTTATGGATGCACGACTAACCAAATCCAACAGGTGTTAAGACTCAGATTTATTCTTCAGCAAAAGTTAGTTAGAAGCCCGGTAACATTTTATAAAACCACAGGCTCAATGATGTAAAGAGAATTAATACTACACGGCTGACTTAAGAATCCCCAAGATTTAAAGTGATGGCTCAAAATGTGCATATCACTCCCCTAAAAGCTGAGGGCTCTCTCCCTCGAGGAGTTACCTCGGGCGGTGCCCCGACCCAAGGGGAAGCCTGCCGCGATTGAGAGGGGACACAGCTTGATGCAAGCAGAGAGTCGTTTTATTGTATATAACACTCGTTTATATAGAAAATTAGAAGACTGCGTTTTTTAAACTGATTGGTTATTATGCTCCAAAGTTCTTATCAGCACGCTAATTGGTAGCTACTTAAACTTTAACAATTGGACTGTCAGCAACTAAGCTATTTTTGCAAAAGACTCTAAGTTCCAGCCCTTTATCGAGCATGACTCACGGGTCAGTAATTCTCCACCACATCGGCGCCTCTCTGTTTCCCTTATCAGGCCTCCCAAGGTTTATAGCCTACAAGTTCCAGCACATCCCCTTCTAACAACGGAGCAGTGCCCGCCGTCCTGTCTGATTCCTTCAAATCTCTCCCCACAGAAGCCCCCGACTGCAGACTTGCTGCTCTGAGGAGGACTGCCAATGTGTCCTCCGGTGGGACCCCGTTTATACCCTTGTTGAATCTGACCTGTGGTCATTTAATTCTATTGGCCAGGAGGGTCACCTTGGTGTACCTGGCACATCTCGATTGGCCAGTTCAAATTTCAACCTACAGCCTCCAGGGTTTCCTTCCCCTTCTCCCTTCCTGGAGAAGTTTCGTTTCCTGCTGGCAGGATGGGGGGGGAATATGTACTGCCACAATCCACTCTGTGACCACAGTCATGATTCGACTGGTTTCCTTGGAGTGGTGGTACAGTCACCTCTTGCCTCCAAAGTTAAAAGGGGGTGCAGTTTGGCGAGTTTGACACTCATTGTGGGTCATCGTTCCCTTCTGGTCTAGAACTAAAGTGGAATATCGAACACAGGAATATTCAGTGTATGGACAGTTTAAAGGAGTATACTTAACCATTAGTACGGGCTGTACTACCACATGTTTGATAGAACTTATTGCAATATAGATTACAGTAATCATAACTACAAGCATTATTAAAGATTAGAGAAGGCTGGTCGCCCACCCCATGAAAGAAAATCTGAACATATCAAAACTTTTCCCAACCAGTTGGTCCCTGGTGCAGAAGCAATTGCCTCTGAGTCTCTTGCCGTATTCTCTCGTTGATTTAGTCTTGAAGCCACATTGACACATTTGGAGTGAACACAGCAGTTGTCCATTGACATGTTCAAAACTTAACATATACCCTTCTCTTTCTTTGGCATCTAATCCAATACAGCCCAATTTTTGATAGTCATCTTACCAATATGTTATAACCGATTGTTTGAGAGTCCCCAAACTGTTAGATGTAGCATTGGCTAAGGTTGATAGCTGTAAACTCAGTTCTAGAATGCTCTATCGATGTTCCTCGAGTACCATACACAGTTGCCCCCATGGAATTTCAGGGCATAGCGTAGTACCATTCCAACTCCACCCTGTGATCCCATGGGTTACTTGGAGGATATAGTCACATCTGGTGTTTCATACTGAACTAGCATTTACTGCACCTGGTGACCAACTATAAACAACATGAGTATAACCTCCTCCCCCATCCAATCTGAACCTCCAACTATAATTGTTACATTGCTTTCATGCGAGGTCAAGGACTCGCGATATATTGATGTCCATCATTTTGCCACGACATTATCATCCAGATCTTCACCATCCACACCTGTCACCATCATCACTGTCAGCAAAAGGACTGGTATGACTCGTTCCTTCATGGTCTTGTAAAAAAGCACAAACTAGGCCTCGGTCTTAAAACCGGGTCACAGGGTTAGAAGTCCGGGATTATCCACCGGGCACTGATGTGGTGAGTCTTTCCACTCCCATGAGATGGTCTCAGAAGACCAATGTAATCAACCTGCCACGTGCTCCAAAGAGCCTTGCCTTGTCTTATATGCTGGGCCAGAGCTTGGTTTGGGTGATTAGCTTTAAGCCTTAGTCGGCATTGCGGGCAAGCTGTAAGAATTGCTTCAGAGGTTTTCATAGACACTGGCCAACCCCAAGATCGGCATTCATAATAGAGATCTGCTTTCCCTGAGCAGCCTCATTTGATATGCAACCATTCTGCTAGTCTATCCCAATATTCCTTCTCACTGGTGACCATCCTGATTTGGGCCAGGTGGTCCACCTGCTGATTCCATTTCGCAGCTGGGGTTCCATCCCAAGCATGTCCCTTCACCCATCCCACCTTTAAAGGTCGGGATCTCCTTACTGCCAGGAGATGTTGCCAGTCCTCTGTCCTCCACACTTTCACATTACCTACTTCCCACTTACTAAATTCCCACTGACATATCCACTCTGTAGCATCCTTAAAGGTTGCGTAAGAGTCAGTATAGACGATGGTAGCACCATTCTCTACGGCCAGTAATAAAGCCCGTAGTTCTCCTACTTGTGCACTACCTTCACCCTCTTCTTCAACTGTCTTCCCAGTACCAATCTCCAATGCCACTGCTTTATATTGCCATTTTGATCCCACTCGATGGGCAGATGCATCTGTGAACCACACTCCCTGCACATCTGAGCCTGCCACAAATTTGGGTGCCTCCTCAATCGGAGAAGGTTTATATGGTTGACCCAGCAAGGTTGGATCAGGGTTTACAGGTTGCTGTAGTTTGAAAACCTTAGTCAGACCCTCCTTTAGTGGGAGCAATTGGCTTATCCCTTCTAGGTATGCATACCATTTCCTAACTGTGGCCTTTTGGGCTACTCCCTCCAGAGGAGGTGACCCATTGAGGATTGAATTTAAGAGAGGGAAAGGACCCTGTACTATAACATCCCGTGAAGTACGCAGCTTTTCAGCCTCTCTAACTGCCCTAGTGAGGGAAAGAATCCCCTTCTCCCAATCTGAATATCGCTGCTCCATCTCTTTAAATGCAGTGGAAGAGAATAATAAAGGCCTGGCTGGTCCATGTGGCCCCTTTTGAAACATGCCACAGTATGAGGCATGTTCAGCAAATCCCCATTCCACCCTTAAAGGATCTCGTGGGTGCAACGGACCTAGTCTCTGATAAGCCTTAAGCTCATCTTTCAGAGTGTTAAGGGCTTCCATATGTTGCAAAGTCCAATCCCATTTTCTGTTTTTTCGGAGCAAGTCATAGAGAGGGTGGGCAATCACTGAGGTAATACTTGGGATGGCAGAAGTTAATGGTGGGGTATTACTGTTCAATCTTTTATAATCAATTGTTAGTTGCCACCTTCCACCTGATTTATGGACTGGCCAAACAGGAGAATTATAAGGAGAATGTGTGCAACTGATGATCTCTCTTTTCTCCAGATCATTAATTACTTCCGAAATGCCCTGTTTGGCCGCAGCTGGAAGTGGGTATTGAGGGACACGGGTTACCTTAGATTGGGGTAGTGCAGGAGCAACCTATAAGGTTCTCACATGAATAGCCTCTGCCTCCCTGCCCCTGAAGCTCCACACCCTGCCATTGGGTAGGTCCTGTTGCTGAAAAACTCGGAATAAAGAACTTATCAACACCAATTTAGTGTAGATAAGCAGACACTTCTTTATTGACGGCCGGGTGCGCGGGTGAGTCCTCTCACGAACCACGCACACCTGAACACCAAAACAATACACCTTATATCAAAACTTATTCATGCATATTCATTAGGTTTCCAAGAAAGGTTATACATATTCATTAGATTTCTGGGAAATCATTAGCATATGTAAATGTCCTTTATGCAGGCGCAGTGAAGGTCTCTGGTGGTCTTCAGGAGTCCTCTGGTGGTCTTTCATAGTCTTCCTCACTCGTCCGCTTCTTGACCTCTCAGGTGTTTCCAAGCAGCAAACTGGTGTCCATAACGGTTTCCTCAGTTTCTAAAACAAACACTACAAGGCTACCAATCTTTGTCAAAGCTTCTGTGGTTAAATGATTTTAAACAATACTTGAATTCTTATGGTTACACATTATACATTTTCTAAGTTCCTAAGTTCCTATGGCTACATTTCAAACTTAACACTCCCATACCTATGCTTCATAATTTTCTACTTTTTAATCAAACCAAACTCCTTTATAATTAGATTTTGATTTCTTTTATCAAAATATTTGCAACAGTCCCACTGTCTACCTGCCAGCACATCAAATCCCAGTATATTTCCCTCATAGGTGCTTAAACCCACCTCCACAGCTGTCATTCTTCCCCCCCCCCCCGGTAGCCAAAGTTGGGTTCGAGCTATGGGGCATTTTTCTGTCGCCCCTGTTACTCCTCTAATGTTTATAGCCTTTCTTGATGGCCTGATTCCCAGCTCACTAGCTTGTAGATCATTTAAAACACTAATTTGGGTTCCTGTATCGATTAAGAATTCTAAACTTATCTGTTTTGGGCCCACAGGAATGTGTATATAAGGCTCTTTATCAGCAGACCATTGGCAGGTATTCACCATGCGGACTGGGCGGCCTGAACCCCAAACCGCAGCTCCTAGTTTTTTAGCCCTTCCAGTTCCTCTCGCAGTGCCGCGAAAGGGTCCCGTTTCTCTTCCCGAGGGGGCGGGGTTGCTGGCGCTTCCCTTTGGTCTCTAGCTTTCCCCTCCAGCAATCCCAGTCCCAGATGCCGCCAGCGGACTGCCCGTGCAGCACGGCTCGGGCTGCCCCCAGTGCCGGTGCCTTCCGTCAGAGAGCGTCCCTTCCGGGATCGTAGTTCCGACCCGACGGCCCCCGAGTTCGAGACCGCTCGGGGCGGGGTTTACAACCGGCTGGGCGGACCTTCCTGCTGCCCTCCGTTAACTCCGACAGTCCCTTTTCCCGGATAGTAACAGATTCTCTTCTCTCCTTGGGGTCCACACCCCCAGCCCAGTAGGCTACTCGGGACGTTATCGACTGATCACCTGCCGGTCCAGCACTCAGAAACACTCCCGGTCCCCAGTAACCTCTCGCTTCATCATCACTCAACAGTATCCGATCCTCCCCCGTTAGAGAAACTCTCCACAAATACTCAGTTTCGGTTTCGCCCAGCTTGCGCAAAAACTTAGCTTGCAACTCGCTGAGCTCAGGTCCTGACCAAGGGGCCGTGCAAACAGCGCTCCGGGGGCTCCCACCGTGCGGACCCACGTGCCCTTCTGTTTCAATAAGGGGCCGCACGTCCCTTTCCTCCAATTCCACCTTCAGATAATCTATTTCCCCGTGCCCTTTAGCAGAATCACTCTTTCAGTTCTGTGCTTGAATCAAGCAGGCGCCCAGGAGGGCACACACACTGCCTTTGCTGTCTCGACTACTTCCGTGGCATAGTTCTCTCTCCATGACCGCTGCCAGGTCGGACCACTTCTCCTTCGCCCAGTCCAGACCCAGGGGAGAAGGGCTGCAGCCGTGCCTCCATAATAATTCCTCCATTAACACCATCTTGCCGACTACACCAATTTAAAATGTTACGGATGCACGACTAACCAAATCCAACAGGTGTTAAGACTCAGATTTATTCTTCAGCAACAGTTAGTTAGAAGCCCGGTAACATTTTATAAAACCACAGGCTCAATGATGTAAAGAGAATTAATACTACGTGGCCGACTTAAGAATCCCCAAGATTTAAAGTGATGGCTCAAAACACGCGTATCACTCCCCTAAAAGCTGAGGGCTCTCTCCCTCGAGGAGTTACCTCGGGCAGTGCCCCGACCCAAGGGGGAGTCCCTGACTGCAGACCCGCTGCTCCAAGGAGGACTGCCAATGTGTCCTCCGGCGGGACCCCGTTTATACCCCTGTCGAATCTGACCTGTGGTCATTTAATTCTATTGGCTAGGAGGGTCACCTCGATGTACCTGGCGCATCTTGATTGGCCAGTTCAAATTTCAACCTACAGCCTCCAGGGTTTCCTTCCCCTTCTCCCTTCCTGGAGAAGTTTCGTTTCCTGCTGGCAGAATGGGGGGGGGGGGGGGGGGGATGTACTGCCACAGTCTGCTGAAGGACTCCTTGGAGAGTATGAAGGTAATGTTGTCTTAATCTTACAGCAGTCCTGCTCTGCCAGAGAATCTAAGTCTGGCACAAAGTCAGAAACCTGATAATTCATAACCAGCTTTGAGTGCACATACATAAAACCAGTGCCTCTTTCTTTCTGATGTTGCCTCTATTGATCCTAGCCAAAGCTGCTTGAACAATCAGTTGTATGAATTCCTATTTGGGCTGTCTTTTCTTCTTGTCCAGCTACGTTCTGAAATGAAGGATGCAAAAGGTGGCCGCCTTTGTCTTGGTACCATGGTGTATCAGAATATAGTACGTCAAAATATAATAATCCTCCTCACAAACAGACTCATTCTTAGTTAAGGGCTCAGTTAAATACATTGTAGACATTTGCCCAGTTGAGACTATAGATACATCTGCTATAAATACTTGCAGACCAGCATGAAGCTGACATAGGATTTTTTCCAAAACAATTTTTAATCTGAAAAACGTACTTTTTCTTAAAAGACTGAGAAATGATGAATTCTTGGACATCATTAAATGCAATAAGTAAAGTATGTATAACTAACCGTAGTAGAGTATTTATTACAATGCAATTGCTAAAAATCTTGAGAAACTAAAAAAAAAAATCACAAAGACACAATTTAAAATCGTTTCTAGTAAATAAGCATGGAAAAAGCCCCTCAAACTAAAAGATCTTTTGCTGTTTAGAGGCAGATAATCCAGTCTTAGTCCAGCGCTCAAATTTGATTTACAGTACATTTCAAAATATTTATCTTTTTTTTAGGGTTTCCATCACTGCCTAAGCCAATAACCTGCTGTGTTTGAAAATGTCTGGGCAGTAATTGTCATTGGTTGCAAAGCTATTTTGGAAAATAGTGTGCTTCATGGCATTTTGTAGAGTTAAGGAATGCAATAACCATCATTGTATAAATAAGTGACTTGGCTTCAGAAGCTCAAACCCACAGGAAAAAAAGTTTAACAACAGCAAAACGTTTGTTTAATTTTTCTTCTGTAGTTGGTCAGGCATAGGTGAATTATGTTATAGCCAGTTTGGCAAAAATATGATTAGTTTAACAATGTTGAAGTAAACATAGAAGGAAGAGTATGATTTCTTTGGGTGAATAGCCTGACCCATTTTCATATGTAAGTATTTGATGAGGGACTATGCTGATATAATGGTAGCTGGGTGCTCCTGTGATTCATCAAAAATGATTAACAAATAGTTGGAAAGCTTATTTACTTTTATAGTTTTCTGAAAGCTTAACAAAAAGGAATATATTGAACTCTATCCTATATGTGCATGTGTTAGATAAAAGACTGTTTCCTTCAGTGGTGTTAGTTACAAATTGACAGAGACCTTCCCAAATTAAGTATTTTCTTTCTTTTTTCTTCTACTTAAGATTCTTTTGCAACCTATCATGCAGTTACAGAGTGAATATACTTTTCTGATAGGCAGCTGTTGAGGAAGTGATGGGGTAAGGAGATTTGAAGAATGTCTTGGAATTTCAGTTCAAATTTAAAAAAAAAAGCACAAAGAGCATTTCTGACTCAGAACTAAAATTACAAGTTACTCTTTAAAAGCTGTTAGCAGTCTCCTTTAAAAATATATACATGCACTAGTAAAAATACTGACAAAGCATTGTTTGGAGAAACAATTTTGAAATTAAAAGTTTTTCACCATGACCCACCTATTGCATAACTAAATGCAATTGCAGTTTATTGACAGCAGAAAAATGTAAAACCCACTTCAGGTCTCCCTTCGATCCCCCCTTCTCTCCTCCTTGACTGATTTTACTCTTAGCTCACCCTGTTCTTTAGTGGATCTTGATGCATTTTACAGAAATCAGTTAATGCTTCAGAAAGTTACCAGCATTCTCAAGATCATGTGTAAAATGAGCATAGCCAGGCACCAAGGTATTTATTCGCTGATGTTCAAAAAAGCATTGCATCCATGTTATACACAACCTTTAGGAATTTCCAGCTGTATCTTATGCTACCTTGTCACAGGTATTTTTTTCTGTTAAAGAGGCATTTTTGGAAAAGCAGCTTGGAAATGATTTTGTGCCAGAAGTTACCTGTCACTCCCTTTTTGAAAACACCAAGCCACTCTATCACTCCCCTCCTCAGCAGAACAGGGGGGGGGGAGAAAATAAGATGGAAAAAAACCCTTGTGGGTCAAGATAAAGGCAGTTTAATAAAGCAAAAGCAAAGGCCACATGTGGAAACAATGGAAAACAAAAGATTTGTTCTCTACTTCCCATCAGCAGGCGATGTCCAGCCACTTCCTGGGAAGTAGGGCTTCAGTACACGTAGTGGTTGCTCCAGAAGACAAACATCGTAATAACCAATGCCCCCCCCTCCTCCTCCTTTCTCTTAGCTTTTATTGCTGAGCAGACATCATATGGTATGGAATATCCCTTTGGTCAGTTTGGGTCAGCTGTCCTGGCTATGTCCCCTCCCAAGATCTTGCCCAGCCCCAGCCTACTGGCCTTGTGAGGGGGAATGTTGGAGAGACAGCCTTGATGCTGTGTGAGCACTGCTCAGCAGTAGCCAAAACACTGGTGTGTCATCAACACCTTTCTAGCTACCAATACAGAGCACAGCACTATGAGGGCTGCTATGGGGAGAATTAACTCCATCTCAGCCAGACCCAATACATAAACCTTATTCCATAAGTACCTGGAACCAAGTGCAAAATCATATAAGTTGCATGTTATGACATTTATTTTAACATCCTCCTCTCTTCAGACTAGTGACAAGTTTCCTGGTGATTAGCAAGAACCAATACAGTGTCATAAGGTGTTCTTAAACTGCTTTATGGTTAATATGAAATATATTTATTTGGACAAATATATTTTAACACAACTACTTTGTCACAGAATGAGCTTGTTTTAAATTAGTCCTTTACCTATTGTGAGCATTGTGCCATATGATGTACCCCAAGGTACTTGAATCAATCAGTGCAGATTGGGCCACACACTTCTTGACTGTCTCTTCCTATGTCTGGACAGGTTTTTTCCTCTCTGCTTTTGAGTTCAACTCTGGATTATCCCTTCTCCCTAAAAAGAAACAAATCTCACTCTTGATGCAGCTGTAAGAGGTCTCTATCAAAACTGAGCTCACCTTCCTGTTCCATGTAATCCACAGCAACTCCTCTGTTTGTTACTTTTATGAAGAACCTGCTCTAGGCAAGGCATAACTCTTACATTTGTGCTGTGTTCCTTATATATAGAAGTCGGCAGAGGCAGACATGGGGGCAGTGATGCCACAGAAAGGAGGGAATGCACTTGCTGAATTGGCTTGCAGTGGAGGGGTTTCAGCACAAAACCGTTTTTCCTGTTTCATAAAGCTCTGAGATATGACTAACCCAAAAGGAAGTGAATTGATAATACATGTGAGATGTAGTACCGTGTTTGCTTAATTTACAAACACTGCTGCACTGAAATAGTTTCTCTGGTGTATTACTCTGCCTGGTTTGGTGCTGTCATTGCAGCCATGAGAAATGCCATATACAGATAGATTTTGGACTGTATACAAACAAAGTCAAATACTCATACATTTGGAAATGAGAGACTCCAAGATGCTTGTGCAACAGAAGCAGAGTTAGAATTTCTTCCTGTTTTGGGTTTGTGTGACAGGGTTTTGGTAGTGGGGGAGGGGCTACAGGGATGACTCCTGTGAGAAGCTGCTAGAAGCTTCCCCAGCTCCAAGTCGGACCCACCTCTGGCCAAAGCCAACCCAATCAGCAACGGTGGTAGTGCCTCTGCGATAACATATTTAAGAAGGGGAACCTACAGTGGGGGAGGAGACTGGAATGCGAGAAACAGCTATGCAGATTCGAAGGTCAGTGAAGAAGGAGTGGGAGGAGGTGTGCCTGAGGAGGTGATGCCCCTGCAGCCCATGGTGAGACAGCAGGCTGTCCCCCTGCAGCCCATGGAGGTGAAGGGTGGAGCAGATGCCCGCTTGCAGCCCATGGAGGACCCCACACTGGAGCAGTTGGATGCCCCTGAAGATGGCCGTGACTCCATGGGAAAGCCAGCACTGGAGCAGCCTGTGCCTGAAGATCAGCCCGCGGAAAGGACCCATGCCAGAGAAGTTCGTGAAGGACTGCAGCCTGTGGGAAGGACTCATGTTGGAGAAGTTTGTGAAGGACTGTCTCCCGTGAGAGGGACCCCACGCTGGAGCAGGGAAAGAGTGAGAAGTCCTCCCCCTGAGGTGGAAGGAGCAGCAGAGACAAGGGCTGATGAACTGACCGCAACCCCCATTCCCAGTCCCCCTGCGCTGCTGGGGGGAGGAGGTAGAGAAAACCAGTAATGGAGTTGAGCTGGGAAGGAAGGAGGGGTGGGGGGGAGGTGTTTTAAGATTTGGGTTTTACTTCTCATTATCCTTGTTCTGATTTGATTGGTAGTAAAGTAAATTGATTTTGTTTCTTCCCCATGTTGAGCCTGTCTTTTGCCTGTGACCATAACTGGTGAGTGATCCCTCCCTGTCCTTGTCTTGGCCCACGAGCTTTTTCTTTATATTTTCTCCTCCTCATGCCACCGGGGATGGGGGGATGGGGACGGGGGAGGAGTGAGCCAGCGGCTTAGTGGTGCTTTGTTACCAGCTGGGCTTGAACCAGGACACTTCCCCTTGAGGTCCTGTAGGTGCTTCCTCTGCTACTTTGGGTGTATTAGGGAACTGACTTCTTCATCATCACTCATTCTCCAGCTAGGCATTGGAAACACAGGAAGGTTTGAAAAAGTTTGGAAATTGTCTGTGAACCCTTTGCTGAGAGTTTTGAGAAACCATTAGTCCTAGGTAACCCCAGGCACTTTCTAAAAGTAATAGAAGTAGCTGTCAGACTGTCAAGTGTGTTGATCCACGGCTCTTCCAGTTCCCTTCAAAACTGCCTTTAGGCAGCTGTCCCCATTGGGAGGCTTCTGAAGAGGAGGTTATGAGGGTTGTTTGATGCTTCCTTTGTGGTTGTGAAGGGTGTTTCTGGAGTTGCTGCTGGAGCAATTCTGTCTAAAGGAAAGCTGAACCTCTTGATTGTGTTCCTGTGACTTGGGACTGGAGCATATAATTGTAGTGAATAGAAAGGTGCTCTCAAATCTTTTTTGGGAAGTCTTTGTGCTGCTCTTAAGAGGTGATTTCTTGAAGTGATAAAGCAGTCCATAGGGATGCTTGGATTTCCCAGGGGATGCCTGATATCTGGAGCTGTGAAGAGCAGCAAATCCATGGAGCTCGTGGGGATTTGCTGTGGAGCAAGTGACCAGGTTTAGTTGGTTCTAGACATTCTGTATTACTCAATGAAGTTACATGAGGGCTAATAGGAAGGCACACAGGCAGATCCCAGGCTGGCCATGGTGTCACTGAGTCTTATAACCTATGAGATATATATATGTCTAAAAAATTTTTTTTAGCAATTAATCTCTGTGAGAGACTGAAAGAGTTAATGTCTCAAACATTGTGGTGGGGCAAGTTCTGCTTAACGACTAACTCTGCATAACAACGAACTCTGCCTAGCAAGGAAGCACAGGTGAAAAGAAGCTGATCAGCACCCATCAGCAACAGGAGGGGGAGGGCGTCCTGGAGGGTGCACAGCTCCTTGATCTGATAAGCTGTTCTGATATGCTGATGTGACGGAAAAGGACTTAACTGCAAGGTTCAAGCAAACGACTTGAACTTCACTCGCAGACTTAACTGCAAGGTTCAAGCAAATGATTTATTTGAACTTATCTTACAGACTTAACACGCCACTATTGCAGGTTTTACAGATACAGTGGAGGAATGCACTATTGCAATTTTTTAAGGCAAGAGTAGTAGTACATTATTACAACCACAATTGATTCACAGACAACCACAAGCACACATGCGTTTACAAACTTAAAGCATGAACAATATTCACTTACCCCTCCAGGTAAGGGCTTTCAATCCCAGGGAAGTTACCTTGACCGGTGTCCCGATCAAGGTGGGGAAGGGTTTCCTTCACAAGCCAACTGTATAGTTGGAGAAGTGACTCCCCCTTTTCCAACCTGAATCTTAGAGTTTTTATCCCCTGACTTGTGGAATGGTGTGTATGACTATGTCTGAGTGGATTATGATATAGGCCTAAATGGATTATGTATATCTGAGTGGAGTTTCCCCTTATCTTTCCTTTGTTGGTCTGTGATTGTTTGAATACACAAGGTTGTCATTTGAAAATGAAGCTGAAACCCTCCAGGGTTTTGGTTTGTTTTTTTTTTTTTACTTTGTTTCCTCAGGCAACTGAATAGTGGTTGGATTGAGACTCAGGGCATACTATTTGCTAAGGGATTTCAAGGCTCAGTTCAGGTTTTGGTTCTTTGAATGGTGCAGCCACTGCCCTGTTTAGTTTAGGGTTTATCAGACAACCCAGGGCTAAGCTGTCTACACAGCTCCCCGTGAGTGAGTTGTCTCTGAAGAGAGACAGGGCCTCAAGGCAACCCAAGGCTGGGTCTCTTTTGTAACCCCCCATGAGTCGCCTGTGTGCGCTAGACATGGTGAAACTGGTTTGTGAACTATGAGCTGGACAATCCACACAGCTGAACAGGGCAGCTCACCATGTATGGCGAAAGATCAGGTCTGCAGGGAAGGGGAAGCTACTCCCCAAACAACCCTCAAGCCCATGGCCCAAAGGCTACCTAATTAGCCTAATGAGTTCGAGTGCCCGCCCGAGGGGGCAAGAATGATAAAAGGACACAAACTGAAGCCCCATGTGTGCAAGCCCACCAGAACTGGACCCCTCAGCTGAATGGATCAACGCTGGACCCAGGACCGGTGACATCTTTCTCTTCTCTCTCTCTCTCTGTCTTGTTTCTCTCTTTCTTTTTCCTTTTCCATAATCTCTGCACCTTATCCTTTTAGACATAAACCATTGACCAAGTCTGGGACTAGGAGTGTATCTAGCTACCCCTAAGCTCCTCTCTGAGAAGGAGTCTAGAAAGCAAGGGGGTCCACTCTGAACCTCATGACTCAATAGGAGGGCTCCCCTTATCTTCCCTGAACTGATTCCCAAATAAGCAAGGCTTGTAGTATATGTTTGGTGATGTATGGTTAGCACATTACACAGTTTACTGGCATAGTTTCATGCCAATTTTTGTTGTGAGCAAATAAAAATTGAGTTTTGTGAGTTAAAGGATCCCTGGTGTCGTTTCACCTTAATCCTGACCTGGGAATCAGCAAACCTGAGTCATCGTCCTGAGAAATTGGGACATGACAATCTCTTACCCTGTGGGGCATTCAATAAAGAGTTGAGATATAAGGGATGGTTGCTGTTTGTTTTCCCTTTCAAAGGTTAGAAGAAGAAGTTCTTTATTACTGATGGAGAGTAACACTTTTTCCCTAGCAAGTTCTATGTTTTTTAGATCTCCGCTTAGAACAAAGAGGTAGTAAAACAGGCCTGGTCTGATGATCCCCTAGTAGTGGGAACTCATTACTAAGCCTGCCAGCAGTCAGAAGACCTTCAGTGCTGATGGTGCCAAAACACTTGGATACAACAATTCCTCTAATACTACACTGGTTAGTGCTGAGATACTCTTGCTTTTAAGGTAGTTAGCTCAGTGTCGTGGTTTAACCCCAGCCAGCAACTAAGCACCACGAAGCCACTCACTCACTTCCCCCCCACCCACTGGGATGGGGGAGAGAATCGGAAAAAGAAGTAAAACTTGTGGGTTGAGAAAAGAACAGTTTAATAGAACAGAAAAAAAGAAACTAATAATGATAACACTAATAAAATGAAAACAGTAATGATAAAAGGATTGGAATGTACAAATGATGCACAGTGCAATTGCTCACCACCTGCCGATCGACACCCAGTTAGTCCTTGAGTGGCGATTCCCCCCAGCCCCACTCCCCCCAGTTTATATACTAGATGTGATATCACATGATATGGAATACCCCGTCGGCCACTTTGGGTTAGCTGCCCTGGCTGTGTCCCCTCCCAACTTCTTGTGCCCCTCCAGCCTTCTTGCTGGCTGGGCATGAGAAGCTGAAAAATCCTTGACTTTAGACTAAACATTACTTAGCAACAACTGAAAACATCAGTGTTGTCAACATTCTTCTCATACTGAACTCAAAACAGAGCAATATACCAGCTACTAGGATGACAATTAACTCTATCCCAGCTGAAACCAGGGCATTCAGTTTTACTGATGTTGCTTTGCATGGTGGCAAGGGAGGTTGCTTCACTGCTATGAGAGGCAACAAGTGTTTGGTATCTGGTAATTTGGTGAAAGTGTACCTTTCAGATGTTGTGGCTCATGAAGATATTAGCAGTGTAAGAATAAGTAGACATTTGGTCTCTGGACCTGAGTAACTAGGTCTGATGATGTATGCCTGCTTTCAGAAGATATAGTGTCAACGTGACTGTCTTTGCTTTGAAATCAAACAGTGCTCTGGCATAAGTGCACATTAACAGGCAATTCCTATGGTCATCACTGAGCTTTGTTACTGTGGTGGGTTGACCCTGGCTGGATGCCAGGTGCCCACCAAAGCCACTCTATCACTCCCCTCCTCAACTGGACAGGGGAGAGAAAATATAACAAAGGGCTTGTGGGTCGAGATAAGGACAGGAGAGATCACTCACCAATTACTGTCATGGGCAAAACAGACTCAACTTGGGGAAAATTAACTTAATTTATTGCCAATCAACCAGAGTAGGGTAATGAGAAATAAAACCAAATCTCAAAACACCTTCCCTCCACCCCTCCCTTCTTCCTGGGCACAGCTTCACTCCCAGATTCTCTACCTCCTCCCCCCAGCAGCGCAGGGGGACGGGGAATGGGGTTTACGGTCAGTTCATCACACGTCGTCTCTGCCACTTCATCCTCTTCAGGGGCAGGACTCATCACACTCTTCCCCTGCTCCAGCATGGGGTCCCTCCCATGGGAGACAGTCCTCCACAAACTTCTCCAACGTGGGTCCTTCCCATGGGCTGCAGTTCTTCACAAACTGCTCCAGTGTGGGTCCCTTCCATGGCATGCAGTGCTTCAGGAGCACACTGCTCCAGCATGGGTCCCCCATGGGGTCACAAGTCCTGCCAGAAAACCTGCTCCATGGAGTCCTGTCTCCACAGGTCCTGCCAGGACCCTGCTCCAGAGCAGGCCCTCCACAGGGTCACAGCCTCCTTCAGGCACCCACCTGCTCTGGCGTGGGGTCCTCCATGGGCTGCAGGTGGATATCTGCTTCACCGTGGACCTCCCTGGGCTGCAGGGGGACAGCCTGCCTCACCATGGTCTTCACCATGGGCTGCAGGGGAATCTCTGCTCTGGCACCTGGAGCACCTCCTCCCCCTCCTTCTTCACTGACCTTGGTGTCCGCAGGGTTGTTTCTCTTACATGTTCTCACTCCTCTCTCTGGCTGCCATTTCTGTGCCCACTGCAACTTTTTCCCTTCTTAAATACATTATCACAGAGATGCTACCACTATCGCCGATTGGCTTGGCCTTGGCCGGCGGTGGGTCCGTCTTGGAGCCGGCTGGCATTGTCTCTGTTGGACATGGAGGAAGCGTCTAGCAGCTTCTCACAGAAGCCACCCCTGTAACCCCCCCCCGCTACCAAAACCTTGCCACACAAACTCAATACAGTTACACTCCAGAAAAATTAGATCTTGCATTTGTGTGATTAGCTATTTTGAGCCCTGTTAGCAGGGATAGAGAGAGAGACAGAAACTCTATTATTACTCTGTTTTCATATAGATCTTAAATTACTTTTTTTTTAAACAGCTGGTAATAAATTGAAACAGCAGCAGCTTGAATGTTGCTAAGTTTAATCTCAGTTATTGGGTTCTTGGTGGTCAAAGAATTATAGATGCTGCAAGCCCAGGTGGTAAAAAGAAACTGAGAAGTATTTGAAGCCACCGTCTTGCTGAGTAGCTAATCACTTGAGGAGCAGGGTGTTATAAAAGAGAAAATCTAGTAATCTTAATAACAAACATTGCTACCAGTCAAGCTTACGCTGTGTTGGTTAGAAATAAGCAATTATGGGTTCTCTTTTCCCTATCTCAGGGAATCTTAGGCCAAAGTCAGTAAAGTGAGATTCCCCTCATTTCCTGTTTATAATCTGTTCATTGGCCTCCCTATTAATATGAAGCCAAAAATACTTTGGTATTATATTTATGGAATTTGTACTGTTACTGAACTTTGTCTTATTCGAAAAGCATTAGAAGAAACTAAAGTACTTGCTGTTTGTTCCAGAACTTGTAAACTCTAAAAAAAAAATTAAACACATGGCTGTGTCCAAGTGTGGTTTCACAATGGCAGTATTTGAAACCCACAGTCAGAATGTGTATTTCTCCCATCTAATGCTAGTACTTATCACCATGTATCTGTCACTTGCTATGTGATGTTGAAACAGGCAGAAGTTATATGAAAAGATGAAGCTAAGCATGGACAGATAAACTCAGGAGAAATATACCTCAGAGTGTGTTCAAAATATGAGTCTTCTATGATCTGCTGAGCAAGGCAGAACTATGATGAGACAAAAAAAAAAAAAGCAAGAAAGGTGCAAAGCCAGATGTTTTAAGTACTACTTTGTTTCCACTTTACTTCCTTCGGTTCCACCAGCATTTCTGTAACTGTCAGTCATTACAGCTTGAGACTGTAAGGATAAATGGATAGCTTAAATTATAAATATCCATTTTCTAGATGTGTTATCACTCTGAATAGCATCCTTAAAAGTTAAAGTTTTTTTCAAAGATTATTTGCCTATTTCATTATTTTTAAATCTAAGTGTTAGGTTATGTTATACACACCCACAAAGGAGCTGAGAGACAATGGCAGGAGTGGGAGCCCAAAAAATATTCTGCTGGGCCCATCGCAGGAGCCAGCAGCTCACTAAAGGCCCATCTGCACAAGCCCAGAGGAGCTCAGGGATGCACCATGGCAGGCGGGAACCCAAATCAAGGACTCCTGAGGAATGACCACCTTGTCCAGCCTGCTCCCAAAAAATTTAAAAAAATGACATGACAGGGGAGGACCAGAACTATGCATCAAGTTGCACAAGCTCTTTTAATGGTTATAAGAAATTTGAACTGTAAAGAGACAAAGGAAGAAAGAACTTATGACTTGATTTAATATTTTTTGCTCAAAGTCCAGATCCAGACCTTGTTCCATGTTTTGAGACTTGGCAATCTTCACTTTTTTAATAGGTCTACCCTCCTGTTCATATATTAGCACAAGATGTTGTAGCTGTGTGGCCAAACTTTCATGTTTTAAAGAAATTATTTAATTTAGTATACCTTTTGTTTAAATAATACCTGAATTTCAGGTCTACTTTGACTAGTCGATGACTGTTGCGGAGGATCCACAGGGGACATCACACACAGACCAATGTGATCAAGTGAAGCCCATTTACTACAACTTTTAGCACAGTTATATACCTTATGCGCTTGTGCACGCGCCTTATATAATACTCTAATTGGTACAATACCCCGTTTCACGCGACACTATCTTAGCCTCTATTGGCTGCGCAAGCTTCTTCACGAGGTGTCCAGCAGTTACTTATCTCATTCTTCGGCATCCAGGAGTTGTTTGTCAGGCTCTTCTTATCTTCCTTTTTCCCAGCGTACAAGGACACAGCGTCCTTGTCCGCTTCAGCACTTTGTAAACTTATGCTTCGTTCCCACCTAAAGGCTGGATTGCTCACATGCCCTCGCCCAGCCAAGAAATCCTCAACAATTCCCCCTTTTTGTTTTTGAGCAATCCAGGCTTGCTTAATAACTTAGGATGCCATTTTTCCTTAACAAGCTGAACAAGGTAAAATTATTACAACAGCTAAAAATCACAATAACTACAACAATGCCCATAATTCTTTAAGCCAACCCATTACCCCTAATGACCCGAACCATGAGGACTATAAGGAAGATGAACCATCCATACATTCTTGTGCCATCTTGCTCCGCGAACTCAGCCAAGCAATCGGTAGCTGCCAGCTTTGCGTGGGCGTCCCCACAGAGGCAACGATGGCCTTACCGTACACCAGCCCGATGCTCTTCAGAAAATCCCAGTATTTATACATTTGCAGAGGAACGGGTTTCAGCACACGTGGCCAGCGGGTGCCAAAAGTCCGCCTCGGTTGCAACCTATGACGCATGTGCTCGCTGGCCAGGCACGCTGCACAAGTCATAGCCATCTTGTCTATTGGTTCATGGGCTTTATGATGCGGTTGCGGTGCACAGAGAATCTTGACCTGTTATGTTAGCCAAGGTGACCTATACATTAGTTTTTGGCTGAGGTGGTATTCATATTGCCACACCATCTATGATGCTCCAGATGATGATGGTCGTACAAATCAAACAGGAGTCCGTCGTGGGCCTGTATCTGTGGAAACACAATCATAACCTCGTTCTCAGGTTATTAATGGAAATAGACCTTACCCCTAATTTTGGCTTTAGCTAACTTTTACATTCACCCCACACTGTCTTCCTGTAATCACACTATGTTTAACCAAATTATGCTTAACACACTTTTTACCTAATGCAAGTTCTATATACAATAAGGCACGCTGTTCTAAGTCTTCTACAAGCGATAAATCATATACTTCCTTATAATGCCTTAACCAAAAACCTCTCTGAAGGACTCAATGTCCGCTAGTCCTCTAAAGTGTAATACTCTATTAGTCGGAATCTGTCGGATCAGTGGCTCCAGCACCCGCCGGTGCCGTGCCAGTTGCCGCTGGGACGATTCCAGGTCCAGCATCAGTGCGAAGCCATGGCTTGACCCACTTAGCTGGGATCCAGCGAATGCCTCGATCTGTAAGCAAACACATATACCCTCTCCCAGTAAGCTTTACTTCTGCAGGTCCGCACCATTGCCCGGACTCTGGGTCCTTATACATTACCCTGATTCCTGTACTTTGTTGCACCCTTCCACCTGTAAAAGAGCATGATGCACTACCATTGGTGGGTCTTTGTGATCACCTGTCAATCTAAGATAATTTAGCACAAATAAGGCTTTGGCCAATCGTTCCTCTGGGAGTAAGCCCTGGGTTCCCCCCTTTTGTCTTTGCAGCATGCTCTTTAAGGTTTGGTTGGCCCATTCGACAATAGCCTGTCCTGTGGGAAGATGTGGAATACCCGTACCATGGTGAATTCCCCACAAATTACAAAATCGAGCAAATCGTGTAGAACCATAGGGAGGGCCATTGTCCGTTTTAATTTCTTTAGGCACACCCAGCACTGAAAAGGAAGCGTGAAGAAGGCCTTTTCTCCAGTTTGTGCCGTGGCCCACATGGCAGCAGGATAGGTATCAATACACACATGCACATAACACTTTGCACCAAACCACATGACATGGGTGACATCCATTTGCCACAACTGCAATGGCAAGAGACCTCGTGGGTTAACCCCACAGCCCAAGCCCAGCCCTTCCTTTTGACAATCGGGGCATGCTTTGACGATACCTTGGGCATCAGTGAGTGGTAAGGCAAATTGCTTTGCTAACATCCTAGCGGGTTGGTGCAAGAACGCATGTGATTGCCGTGCTTGTTGAAAACAATTCCCTGGAGGAGGCTCCCATGCCGCTGCAACCAATTGGTCAGCTCTGTCATTTCCCGTTTCTCATCTGCACGTGCGCTCGTACCCAAGAGTTCTACCAGAGGGTCCATATCGTCATTAGTGATACCGCAAAGATTCCGCACCCGCTGGATATCTCCCACAAGCTTCTGGACATCATGCACCGTTGAAATTTCTGATGTTATTTGAACCTTCTGAGGTTTAACATTGCTAGCATCTATGTGCCACTCCAAATACTTCCAAGGTGCTGCCTTTTGCACCTTTTCAGGAGCGATTATTACTCCGCGATGGCTTAAGATGTCCTGTAATTGAGTTAAAATTTCATCCTGTGGCAAGTTCCTTCCTGCTATCAAAATGTCATCCATATAATGATAAATAATCAACTGAGGAAACTGCTTTCTTACAGGCTCTAATGCCCAGGCCACATACACCTGACACATCGTGGGGGAATTGCGCATTCATTGCGGTAACATGACCCAATGGTATCTCTTATAGGGCTCTGCCTTATGGCAGATGGTACTGAAAAGGTGAACCGTTCAGCGTCATCTGGGTGCAAGGGAATGGTGAAAAAACAATCCTTTAGATCTATAATTAACAAATCCCATTCTTCTGGAAGCATAACTGGAGACGGCAAAGCTGGCTGCAGGGCTCCCATACTGTGCATCACCGCATTCACAGCTCTGAGATCATGTAACAGTCTCCATTTCCCACTTTTCTTGGGAATGGTAAATATTGGTGTATTCCATGGACTAGTAGAAGGAACAACATGTCCCGCTCTCAATTGCTCCTCAACTAACTCTTGTATTTTTAGCAGCCTTTCAGAATTTAGCGGCTACTGATCACTCCAAACAGGCTCATCTGTTTTCCAGCTAATTTTCAGGATTGGCTGCCCCTCAGTGACTGCTCCTAAAAAGGATGGGTCACTAACATTGCCTTCATTTGGCTCAATAAATCACGGCCTATGAGGCCAAACAATTCCTTTGGGGTAGTCATGACATACGGACGCGTCGTAACATGTTCACCGTCGGGGAACACAAATGTAATCGGCAGCTGACTTACTAAGGTGGCTTGTGTGCCCCCTATCCCTGCAATGCCAAAATTTGGATTGATCAATGGCCATGATGGAGGCCAAATGCATCGTGAAATAATCGTAACATCAGCTCCTGTATGGATTGTCATCAGTTTCTTGACGATAACTCCGTCAGGCCCTTCCAATTGCACTACCTTTTCTGGTTTACCTTTTGTTATGTCCATGGCAAAGTATACCTGCGGTTTCCCTGTGGAGCCGAATCCACCATCTCCACGTTGTACTTCACCTGGGTTTGGAACACACGACCTGAATGGAACTAATTGCGCTATTCTGGTACCTTTAGGAATAGAAACAGGAGGGATTAAAACATGAATCATAATTTTCACAGTCCCACAATAATCTGCATCAATAAGCCCTGGGACTACCAGAATTCCTTTTAGAGCTGTTGAAGATCGCCCCATCACAAATGCACTAAGCCCGAGCCCCAATGGTCCCTTTATGTTGCTATCCACCAAGTGTACCCCCGCGTCCATCAATGTAATGTCTACTGCGGTTTCCACATCCACTCCAGAGCTCCCTGCAGTGGCGGATCTGGTGGTTGCGAGGCTGCCTGAGGGCTGGCAGCCCAAAACCCTTGCATTTGTGTCGTCGCGCGAGGGGCCTTCGCGGTTGGTGTAAAGTTTCCCTTCTTCCTGTATTCTTGGTGGTATGGTTATCTTTCTTACAATTGTTGCAGCACTTATTGTTAGCAGAAACTGTACATTGGCTCCTAATGTGTCCACGTTTCCCACAGTTAAAACACTTGACCAAGGGTGTCTTACTGGCCTTATGCATCTTTATAGCTCCTTGTAGAGCTGCGGCTACATAGGCTACTTTCTTTGAGTCCACTGATCGATCCATGTATTCTATCATATCAACGACGGCTGCATTTGTCGGCAAATTACACAATGCTTTGCGTGTCTTTTCAGTAGCATTTTCAAAAGCGAGCATTTTGAACATTTTTTCTTTCATGCCCTCGTCCATGTCAGGGTGGTCATAGATTGCCCTATGCAGTCTATTAATAAACTGTGTGAAAGGTTTGTTAGGCTCCTGTTTCACCTGAGTAAAAGTATGGCTTCGCATTTTGTCTGGTATGGTAAGAAAAGCTTGATACGCCAAGGTCTGTGATAGGTGATGAACCTCAGTGATACATTGTACCTGGGCATTCCCTGATGCAAAGGGTCCAGAACCCATCAGCATCTGTGTGGTTACTCCCCATAAGGGATCTGTTTGTTGTCGTGGTGTTGCTTGTTCCCGATCACAGAGCGTCTCCCACTGTCGGAAAAACACTAACATTTGGGAGGGCTCCAAAACCAACTGTGCTATCTGTTTAATATCTTGAGGTATCAGCGTATCAGCAGAAAAAATGAATTGCAGCAATTGTTGAGCTAACGCAGATTTGATTCCGTACTGACTCACAGCATTCCTTAATTTCTCAATGATCTTCCAGTCAAATGCCTCCCATTTTTTCTGTCCATTTGGTGCAATAACTGGGAATGCTTGGAGCATAGTCCCTTCTATAATGGCATCTTTTATTACTCCCCTCCAATGTCTCTGCCTTTCTTCTGCAGCGGCTATTGCAGGCGACTCCGCGTCTATCGCGGGCGCAATTGGTTTCACCGTCTCTGGTTCCGAGAGGCGGGATGGATTAAAGGACGGTGGCGGGGGCGCGGATGGTTCTGCCCAGGGGCCGGCCGCGGCCGCGGCTGGCGGCGGCCACTCCATTTCCGGCTGACACGCGCCGCTGCAAATGGGCGGGGGGTGGGCAGAAAGGGAGGGGCGGAGGGAGGGGGCGGGACTGGAGGGCCCGAGGGAAGCGCCGGAGGGGGAGGCGAGAAGGGGGGGAGAGAAAGCGGGACTGCTATACGGCGAGAATCTTCGTTCTCTTGCCTTCTAGGTTCATCCTTTCGGGAGGATGAACGTTTCTCCCTCACTTTTGGTTCTTCCGACTGTACTGTCAGTTTTTGTAATTGGTTCACCACCTCCCTCAGGAGCTCTTCCATCGCACTACCCGATGGAGATGGTTCCCTCTCCCCCGCAATCTGTTTATCCGCATTAGTCACCCCCGAGTCTGTCGGCTTCAAATCTGTCGGGCGACAATCGGCCCCCCCTAATTCCCCTGTTTCTTGCGGAGTAACAGACGGGGGAATTTTTTCGGCGCCAGCGGCCTGGCTGGGTATAGGCAAAGGCTGTGTCTGTGCAGGCATCTCAGCGTTAACGGAGATGGATGTTGGGGGGGTAGAGATAGTTGTGTAGAGAATGTCCCCCTAACTGCAGCGGGGTAGGCTGATGCGGCAGCCGTGGAGGCAGCAGAGGGGGTTACCGCCGCGCGGGCAGCGGCGGCTGCCTGCCGTTCCGCCCTCATTGCCTGCAGCATGTCTTGAATTACCCTCCAGTGCGCGGCGTATTTGTTTGCCTCCTTTGCCTTATCCCCCCCGCAGCTAATAGCGTCCCACAGCACCTTGCCTATATTATCCCAGGTCGCTTCTTCAAATGCGACATTTATACTTGGGATAAATTCTCTCTTCCAGGCCCATAAAAGCAACCCCTTTAACACAGAATTATCGCATTTCAGTCCTCTCTCAGAGAGAAAATAACGAAGGAGCTTTAGGACTGCTTCCTGCTCTTTGTCCAACCCCATCTCCTTCTCCGACCGCTCACCTGATCAGGGCGAGATTCAAGCTTCTATTCACTTGCGCGTGCCTCCTCGTCTTCCCAGCTCAGCTAAAGCTCATGTCGTTCTTCCCAGCTTAGCTGAAGCTCATGCCATCCTGCCGGGGCAGCAGGAAAGTCTCGGCCGGCTTCTCCGCTCCCTCGTCGGTTCAGTTGCACCAGAAATTCTCGTAGAGACGATAAAGTGCTGATCTGAGGGTCCCTGTTCGGGCGCCAAATGTTGCGGAGGATCCACAGGGGACATCACACACAGACCAATGTGATCAAGTGAAGCCCATTTACTACAACTTTTAGCACAGTTATATCTTATGTGCTTGTGCACGCGCCTTATACAATACTCTAATTGGTACAATACCCCGTTTCACGCGACACTATCTTAGCCTCTATTGGCTGCGCAAGCTTCTTCACGAGGTGTCCAGCAGTTACTTATCTCATTCTTCGGCATCCAGGAGTTGTTTGTCAGGCTCTTCTTATCTTCCTTTTTCCCAGCGTACAAGGACACAGCGTCCTTGTCTGCTCCAGCACTTTGTAAACTTATGCTTTGTTCCCACCTAAAGGCTGGATTGCTCACATGCCCTCGCCCAGCCAAGAAATCCTCAACAAGTTATATACTGAGCATGATGTCACATGGTATGGAATAGCTCCTTGGCTAGTTCAGGTCAGCTGTCGGGGCTGTGCCCCCTCCCAGCTTCCTGTGAAAATTAACTCTATCCCAGCCAAACCCAGGACATTATCTACCCCTTATTCTATACCATCTACGTCGTGCCTAGATCCTACACTTTCCAATTAATCACCACCACTTTCCCTGTCTTTGAGATATATATATACACACACACAAATAGCATTCCCTTAGTCTATGGGCCATCCCTCTAACGTGTCCATCAATTTTATTTAGTCCATGACTTTGGGGCTCCATCTGTCATAATAGTCCTTCAGGGTAGGAGAGATGGTGTGTGGTGTTAGGTTGTTGCATGCTGCCTCTAGAGCTTGTGGCTGGTGTATTTGGCACAACCCATGCCCATGATCTGCAGATTGAAAATGTCAATCTTGAGGAAATTTCTGGGTGCAAGTTCAAGTTCCATCACCACTGCACTTCGCTCGGTTTCAAAGTCCATCCTTCAGTCATTTGGGTAATTCTTACTGTAATAACCTTGATATGGCATATAGCCACTATAGATGTAATGACATTGTCCTGTTCCGAAGGTATGGAAGGGGGAGTGAGAATCGGACGCACCCAAAGCGAGATTAAGACACAAACGAGGTCAAATGTTGATATTCAAAGGTTAATTCATTTTATTGCTTGCAAAAAGAGAAAAGAGGGAAATGATAGAAAAGGGGGAAAAGAAGCAGAGATTTCCTTAAGAAAAGCAAGTGATAGTCACCACCATGGATCCAGCTGCATCCTGTTGATCGTCTTCTTCTGTGGGGAGAGCTCTGCCTGTGCTTACCTAGTACCTGTTTTATGCAGTTCTGCCGGTGGGCTTTATGGTTGCTTTTCAGCAGTTTTGCTCAAACTAGGTGGCCATGGTAACGGCATATCCGCCTTGTAGACTTCGCATACAGACATCTTGTTTAGGGGGTTGTTAGGCACCAGATCCCCCTCTAAGTGCTATGACTGAAGACGTTCACAAATCGCTGCCATTATCATTGTGACTGTTCAAGGATAAGCCTGGTTTTGCTGCTTATCTTCCCACCGCAAGGCCAGCCAGACTATGTAGGCAGAGCCAACGTTAATCAGGCAATGGTGAGACAAAGTTGTTATCTCAGTCCTTTACAGATATACAGTGGCAGGTTATTTAGCAATTAACATCATACAGCTGAATTCGCTAGCTACTGATGGTTCCACCCCCTCATTGCTCTCAATGTAGTCTTTAACAGTCTATTGTATCCTTCAATTTTCCCAGAGGCTGGTGCATGATAGGGGATATGATACACCCACTCAATGCCATGCTCTTTGGCCCAGGCGTCTATGAGGTTGTTTCAGAAATGAGTCCCGTTGTCTGACTCAATTCTTTCTGGGGTGCCATGTCGCCACAAGACCTGCTTTTCAAGGCTCAGGATAGTGTTCTGGGTGGTGGCATGGGGCACAGAATATGTTTCCAGCCATCCGGTGGTTGCTTCCACCATTGTAAGCACATAGCACTTGCTTTGGTGAGTTTGTGGGAGTGTGATATAGTCAATCTGCCAGGCTTCCCCATATTTATATTTCAGCCATCGCCCTCCATACCACAGAGGCTTTAGCCGCTTGGCTTGCTTAATTGCAGCACATGTTTCACATTCATGGATAATCTGCACGATAGTGTCCATGGTCAGGTCCACCCCTCGATCTCGAGCCCATCTATATGTTGCATCTCTTCCCTGATGGCCTGAGGTATCATGGGCCCACCAAGCCATAACTAGCTCACCCTTATGTTGCCAGTCCAGGTCCACCTGAGACACTTCACTCTTGGCAGCCTGATCCACCTGTTGGTTATTTTGATGTTCTTCATTGGCCTGACTCTTGGGTACGTGAGCATCTACGTGATGTACTTTTTCAACCACATTCTCTAGCTGGGACGCAATATCTTGCAACAACGCAGCAGGCCAGATGGGTTGACCCCTGCGCTGCCAGTTGCTCTGCTTCCATTGCTGTAACCACCCCCACAGGGCATTTGCCACCATCCATGAGTCAGTATAGGGGTAGAGCACTGGCCACTTTTCTCTTTCAGCAATGTCTAATGCTAGCTGGATGGCTTTCACCTCTGCAAACTGACTCGATTCACCTTCTCCTTCAGCAGTTTCTGCGACTTGTCATATAGGACTCCATACAGCAGCCTTCCACCTCCGATGCTTTCCCACAATGCGACAGGTCCCATCAGTGAACAGGGCATATTGCCTCTCATTTTCTGGCAGTTTATTGTGCAGTGGGGCCTCTTCAGCACGTGCCACCTCCTCCCCTGGTGACATTCCAAAATCTTTGCCTTCTGGCCAGTCCGTGACCACTTCCACAATTCCTGGGTGACTGGGGTTTCCTATGCGAGCCCGTTGTGTGATCAGTGCAATCCACTTACTCCATGTGGCATCAGTCGCATGATGTGTAGAGGAGACCCTCCCTTTGAACATCCAGCCCAGCACTGGCAGTCAGGGTGCTAAGAGGAGCTGTGTCTCAGTACCAACCACTTCTGAGGCAGCTCAAACTCCTTCATATGCTGCCAATATCTGGATCAGTCCATGGCAAATGGTGGGGCTGTGTTTCCACCCCTGGGGCAGTCGATTCCAGATGTACTGGACACCCCTCCAAGTAAAAGCAAATTGTGGATGACACTCTGCTGCCAGAGGGATTAAGAAAAGCACATTAGTGATGTCAATTGTGGCATACCACTTGGCTGCCTTTGTCTCTAGTTTGTATTGAAGTTCTAACATATCCAGCACGGCAGCACTCAGCGATGGCGTAACTTCATTCAGGCCACTATAGTCAACTGTTAGTCTCCACTCCCCATTAGACTTTTGCACTGGCCATATGGGACTGTAAAAGGGTGAGCGAGTTTTGCTGATCACTCCTTGGCTCTCCAGTTGATGAATCAACTTGTGGATGGGAATCAGGGAGTCTCAGCTTGTGGTGATAATGTCACCAGTGCAACGTTGTGGTAGCAATTGGCACTTGTTGTTCTTCAACCCTCAGCAACCCCACAATCGAAGGGTCTTGAGAGAGCCGGCAGGGTTGACAGCTGTTCAATTCCCTTTACCTCCAAGGCAGCTATACCAAAGGCTCAACAGTACCCCTTTGGGTCCTTAAAATAGTCTCTCCTGAGATAGTCTATGCCAAGGATACACGGAGCCTCTGGACCAGTCACAATGGGGTGTTTCTGCCACTCATTCCCAGTTAGACTCACTTCAGCTTCCAATACAGTTAACTCTTGGGATCCCCCTGTCACACCAGAAATACAGATGGGTTCTGCCCCTTCATAGCCTGATGGCATTAGGGTACATTGTGCACTAGTGTCTGCTAAAGCCTTATACTCCTGTGGGTGTAACGTGCCAGGCCATCGAATCCACACAGTTCAATAGACCCGGTTTTCCCTTTCCTTCACCTGGCTGGAGGCAGGGCCCCTCTAGTCCTAGCCATATTATTCACTACTCACTTTTTGCAAACATGAATCAGAAGTCCCTTCAAGAGGATCAGAAATGAGATCAGCCCTTCTACTTTGTCTGGGGAAGTGCTCGCTGGAAACTGGAGCAGCATTTTTCCAGGAGGAATCATCTTTCCTGATTGCTTTTTCTGGCAACTCATGTACCCGTGCATCTAGGACTGAGGTAGGTTCTCCAACCCACTTCCTCATGTCCTCTCCATGGTCACGCAGGTTAAACCACAGGTTAGCCTGTCTTGTGTACCTTCAATCTCCTCTCTCTTGGGCAGAGGAACACTTACTCCTAATAGCTCCAATGTGGGCCCATACAAGTGGGGAGAAGGACATATCCACTTTGAATTGCTGGAACTCCCGGGACAATTCCTCTACAGCCGAGACACAGGCTCATAGGGAAGAAGAGATACTTCCTTCATTTTGCCAAAATTGGACAGTCATGTCGTCCATGGTTTGTCCATAGCCTTCTTTCCTGGACGTTACTGCCAATGAGTTGGCATAGGTTGGTGGTGCGCTTTGTAGAAACTTCCACCACATCGGTTGTGTGCTGTCGTGGTTTAACCCCAGCCAGCAACTAAGCACCATGCAGCTGCTCTGTCACTCCCCCTCCTCAACTGGACAGGGGAGAGAAAATATAACAAAAGGCTCATGGGTCGAGATAAGGACAGGGAGAGATCACTCACCAAATACCGTCACAGGCAAAACAGACCCGACTTGGGGAAAATTAACTTAATTTATTGCCAATCAAACCAAAGTAGGGTAATGAAAAATAAAACCAAATCTTAAAACACCTTCCCCCCACCCCTCCCTTCTTCCTGGGTACAGCTTCACTCCTGAATTCTCTACCTACCCCCCGCAGTGGCACAGGGAATGGAGGTTACGATCAGTTCATCACACATTGTCTCTGCTGCTCCTTCCTCCTCAGGGGCAGGATTCCTCAAACTCTTCCCCTGCTCCAGAGTGGGGTCCCTCCCATGTGAGACAGTCCTCCATGAACTTCTCCAACGTGGGTCCTTCCCACGGGCTGCAGTTCTTCATGAACTGCTCCAGCATGGGTCCTTTCCATGGGGTGCAGTCCTTCAGGAACAGACTGCTCCAGCATGGGTCCCCCACGGGGTCACAAGTCCTGCCAGAAAACTCGCTCCAATGGGGCTCCTCTCACCATGGGTCCACAGGTCCTGCCAGGAGTAGTGAAGTTTGTGAACTATGAGCTGGACAATCCACACAGCACTCTTTTGTTTTCCCACCCTCTTACCTTTCATGGGTTTCCCTCAAAAGATAGTCAGTTATAAAACAGGAACCTAAACACTGCTGAGTTTATAGATCCCAGAGGGGATATGTAATACTGAGGTTTTGGGATCTGCAGAAAACCATGCATCATCATGGAATATATGTATCTCTATTGCTCAATTTTCCAATGCTCTTCAGAGCATAGACCAGTTAGTCTTCCAAGTTTCCAAGTTAGTTTTTCAACCTGGGGTTTGAAGGTTTCTCTGTTATTTTGAATAGAATTTTCTAAACACTATGCTTGCCTCAGTAAATCAAAGTTTAAATTCATGGAGCTAAACCCTTTCTGGTTCTCTAATTTCTGTCATGGATTTCTTATGTTTGCTTATTTATTTAAATAAATAACCTAGTTATTCAGAAAACTGTCTATATAACTGTTTAAGTCACTGGTTTTTTTCATACTTTATACAGCTGGAAGATAGAAAGGCACCCTTTGATTTTGGAAATTCATTTTTGACTTTCATTATGAATAGGCTCAGCTGATTAAAAATAAGACTGATCTGGTTTTGGGGGGGTGGGTCTCTGGGGTTTCTCTTCTGAGTCATGTCTTACTATGTCTATTTAACTTAACTGTGGGTTCGGATGGGAAAATCACACACTTTCTATACCTAAAATTTGCACTATTCTGGTTGTCCTTCCTGCATAGCATCTACTGACTTTTCTGTTATTCTCTTCACTTTATTCCCCATTTACTTTCTTGCACCCATTAATTCTTTATATTTGGTACCATGTTGCCTGGATTCAAAGTAATTTAACAATTTGTTTAGCTAGTTTTGGGGTTTTTTTATTATTATTATTGCTTCTATCTGTCCTTTTGTCATTTTTCAGCAGTGATTAATTATATCTTTTTTTTAATTGCCTTTTTAAGACAGTTCTTACTTCAGAGTTTCCAGTGAATGTCTGTCAACATCCACGCACTGCAAGACTTTATAAGTACATTTGTAGTACGCAGTTATGGATCACTGGAATGTCAGATAGCTATTACCATGTTCGTACTGTAACTGAACAAATGCATAAGCTTTAAGAGAAGTGGAATAAATATTAAAATTATAATGGAAAGGTCATAATAAATCAAATGAGGATTTGGCAATAAGTTATGTGAAGCTAAATGATCTGTACCAGTTTATACTAGCCAAATTTGTTCTGACAGATTACTGCACAGAAAACAGACCTTAGAAATGCACTGTTTTGCTTTTCTTTAAGTTTTTTTAAGAGATCTTAGTGTTAGTATTCTGAGGAGTGATGACTCCTATCTGTGTATTGACATTATCAAGACAGATTTAGAAGAAATTTGAGAGTTCTTTTTAGTAATACCTAATTGATGGAATTTTCTCTTTCAGGTGGAAATAAGGATAACATCAGAGCAGGATGCAAGAAATGCGGATACCATAAGTCTGTGGAAAGCAATACGAAGTTACAGTGTTTCCTTCAATTTATGATGTTGGAAATGCCTTTTGAGGAGAGAAGAAAAAAAAAGTAGTGTTCTCCCTTTGTGCCCAGACATTTTTCAGTTTAAGATACGAATTTTTTTTTTTTTTTCCCTATTCATTCTCTGGCTCCTCACACATATTGCTACTTTTGAAAACCCTTGAGTTTCTCAGGAAAAAAAAAAGTATGCTATTGTATTAGGTTTGTGTGGCAAGGTTTTGGTAGCAGGGTGGCTACAGGAGTGGCTTCTGTGAGAAGATGCTAGAAGCTTCCCCTATGTCTGACAGAGACAATGCCAGCCGGCTCCAAGACAGACCCACTGCTGGCTAAGGCCGAGCCAATCAGTGACGGTGGTAGTGCCTCTGTGATAACATATTCAAGAAGGGGAAAAAATTGCTGCGCAACAGAAAACTGCAGCCAGAAGAGAGGAGTGAGAACATGTGAGAGGAACAACTCTTCAGACACCAAGGTCAGTGAAGAAGGAGGGGGAGGAGGTGCTCCAGGCACCAGAGCAGAGATTCCCCTGCGGCCTGTGGTGAAGACCATGGTGAGGCAGGCTGTCCCCCTGCAGCCCAGGGAGGTCCACAGTGGAGCAGATATCCACCTGCAGCCCGTGGAGGACTCCACACCAGAGCAGGTGGGTGTGCCCAAAGGAGGCTGTGACCCTGTGGGAGACCCACACTGGAGCAGTGTGCTCCTGAAGGACTGCATGCCATGGAAGGGACCCACACTGGAGCAGTTTGTGAAGAACTGCAGCCCGTGGGATGGACCCACGTTGGAGAAGTTTGTGGAGGACTGTCTCCCATGGGAGGGACCCCACACTGGAGCAGGGGAAGAGCATGAGGAGGAAGGAGCGGCAGAGACAACGTCATGAACTGACTACAACCCCCATTCCCTGTGCCGTTCGGGGGGGAGTAGATAGAGAATTCAGGAGTGAAGTTGAGCCTGGAAAGAAGGGAGGGGTTGGGGGGGGAAGTTTTTTTTTATTTGGTTTTATTTCTCATTATCCTAAACCATTGTTAATTGGAATAAATTAAATTAAGTTCCCCGAGTTGAGTCTGTTTTGCCCATGATGGTAATTGTTGAGTGATCTCCCTGTCCTTATCTCGACTCATGAGCCTTTTGTCATATTTTCTCTTCCTCGTCCAGTTGAGGAGGGGGAGTAGTAGAGCAGCTTGGTGGGCACGTGACATCCAGCCAAGGTCATTCCACCACAAACACTGGTTATATTGGCATTTTTCCCCTTATTTATTTACATAGTGTAGCTCTAACTTATGAATACAGTACAGAAGAGTCAATCTGCTGTCTGTAGTCTTTACATGCAAGTAATTAATATTTAATCATGTAAACAATAGTACAAAACTGCCCTCTTGAGTATAATAATTGGGAGTTTTCTTTTATTGTCATCTTAATTCTTGTATGTGTGTAATCACTTCCCTCATCACTGCTCATTAGAGACAAATATTGTCAGCTGCAAGAGCATCAAATTTGTCATACCCATTTCTCTCAGATTTTTGTATGAGATAAACACATTAAGATTTGTCTGAAGGCATTACTGTAGCATTGTTATTGATCATGTGATATTTTAAAAGCTGGAAGCCCTATCTTACTGTTGTACTTTCAGTTTTCTGGAGGTCTGTACCATTAGTCTTTTTCTTACTGAAGGTTGAAAAACACACAACTTGCTTATTCCATTGTTAATTGATCTGTATTATAAGCATAGTGCTTTTCTGGCACAACAGAATAGTTAGAAAAGTCATCATTCAGTTGGACATGCAGACTGAGATATCATAAGCTTTCCAGTGGATGTTACTATATGAATTCTACACTAAATTTAATTTGTGACATTATATAAATACTGAAATAAAAAATAAACATTATTCTTGTGGCATTTTCCTTCTTTAATTACTTATCAGGCTGTATTTTATTTTTTTTACTAGATGTTCCTCATTAAGTGCAGCTGAAGAGGATGGGCCAAAGTTAAAAAAAACAAGTCACACAAAAAAGAAAGGAAAAAGGAAAAAAAGAATAAATCTAAGAAAGAAAAACATCATAAAAAGGAGAAAAAGAAGAGAGTAAAGGAATAAAGTTAATCTTCTGATAGTTCAGACAGTTCTAGTAATGACTGAGGTGCTGGCCTATTTTTGCTTTCACTTCTACAGAGAGGATGATTTTCCTTTCAAATCTAACCTGTTTATGCTTTGCAGTGCTGTTGAGATATATATTTTTTTTTTTAAGAAATCTATTTGCAAATATGAGTGCTTCAAATTATTAAATGGACCATTTGGGGAAAAAAAAAAATCTACTCTTCTATTTCAAGTTTATTAGTACTCAACCATGCAAGTTGAACTAGTTCTGTACTCTTATTATTAGTTCCGCTGTGATTAGTCATGTTTTGAATCCTTTACACTAAGATACGGTAAACTTCAATTTGCAAGTCTTTGCGTAGAAAGATTTGGACTTAAATATGCTTAATGTCGGAATGGTTAAATCAAATTTGGAAATTCAAATGAGATTTTATATTTTATTCTTTAAATAGATATGTTTTGCATAATATTTTCTACTTACGCTAATCAGTAAGTGCAAATATGAAATAGCATTCAGGTGCAGAGAGGGGAAAAATGGGCAATGAGAAGCTAAAAGAGATTGCTCTTTGAAAATTATCTTCTAAAATTGATCTACTAATAGACTGTGAAACACAATTACACATTCTTTTGGCAGGATCACTGAGAGCAAGCTGAAAACAAAAAAAAGCAAACAAAAACTATCACTTTTTCAAAGTCCATCCTTTCTGCCTAGGTTTTGTTCTTTTACAGTTATGGCCATTTCATCTTTGACATAGATATGAAGTGCCACTTCTTAACACTAGATGACTATCCAGCAAGATTGTTTACAAAGTTCTAAGTACTGTGTTAATACAGTACGTGGTGATTAATGCCTACTGTGGTGGGTTGACCCTAGCTGGATGCCAGGTGCCCACCAAAGCCGCCCTCTATCACTCCCCCTCCTCAGCTGGACAGGGGAGAGAAAATACAACAAAAGGCTCATGGGTTGAGATAAGGACAGATAGAGATCACTTGCTGATTAACATCATGGGCAAAACAGACTAGACTTGGGGAAATTAATTTAATTTATTACCAATCAAATCAGAGCAGGGTAATGAGAAATAAAACTAAATCTAAAAACACCTTCCCCCCACCCCTCCCTTCTTCCCGGGCTTAACTTTACTCCCTGAATTCTCTACCTCGTCCCCCCTGAGTGGCACAGGGAGATGGGGAATGGGGGTTGCAATCAGTTCATCACACGTTGTCTCTGCTGCTTCATCCTCTTCAGGGGCAGGACTCCTCATGCTCTTCCCCGCTCCAGTGTGGGGTCCCTCCCGTGGGAGACAGTCCTCCATGAACTTCTACAACGTGGGCCCTTCCCACGGGCTGCAGTTCTTCACAAACTGCTCCAGCATAGGTCCCTTCCATGGCATGCAGTGCTTCAGGAGCACACTGCTCCAGCGTGGGTCCCCTGCAGGGTCACAAGTCCTGCCAGCAAACCTGCTCCAGTATGGGGTCCTCTCTCACCATGGGTCCACAGTTCCTGCCAGGAGCCTGCTCCAGGGTGGGCTTCGTACGGGGTCACAGCCTTTTTCGGGCATCCACCTGCTCTGGTGTGGAGTCCTCCACAGGCTGCAGGTAGATATCTGCTCCACTGTGGACCTCCATGGGCTGCAGGGGGACAGCCTGCCTCACCATGGTCTTCACCACAGCCTGCAGGGGAATCTCTGCTCTGGTGCCTGGAGCACCTCCTCCCCCTCCTTCTTCACTGACCTTGGTGTCTGCAGGGTTGTTTCTCTTACATATACTTACTCCATATTCTCACTCTTCTCTCTGGCTGCAGTTTTCTGTTGCGCAACAACTTTTTCCCCTTCTTGAATATGTTATCACTGAGGTGCTACCACTGTCACTGATTGGCTCGGCCTTAGCCAGCAGTGGGTCCGTCTTAGAGCTGGCTGGCATTGGCCCTATTGGACATAGGGGAAGCTTCTAGCATCTTCTCACAGAAGCCACCCCTGTAGCCACCCAGCTACTAAAACCTTGCCATGCAAAACCAATATACCCACATGCACTGAAAGAGGAAATCCAAAGACTGACAATTGACAAGAATCATGAAGTCTCCATTCATTCTAATAGAACTCCCATTGAATAGTTAAAAAGCAAACAAACAAAAAAAACCTCTTGTGGAACATGAGCAATCGATCATGTTGAAGTTGGTAGCAAAATTTACCATTTGCTGTCAGAAGCAATGTTAAGCATATCAAAATTTTATAATTGGATTCTGGGGAATCCAATTTATATCTTGCACTGCAGTAGGATACAGGTTCAATAAAGACTGATACTTTTGAGCTGAGCAGATTTTAGGTGTACAGTCCTACCGTATCGTAGCCTAAACCTCAAAGTACCTACATTTACAGCTTTTTAAAAATGCTCTTCATGCCTCTGGTTTTGTTTTTTGCATAGGCACAGTACTGCTTCCACTTAAGCTTTCTTAAGAATGATATCCATTGTCTATGTTTTTCACAGTGTGTTAGAGCATTGAGTTAGTACATAAAGTTTTATGCTATTTTAGTGGTTACTGTATTTGGCCTGGAAGTGGGATACCTAGAGCTAACTCCATCCTTCAAACTTGTATGTGCTAGACCAGTACCCTCATTATTGGGCAACTCCACTTGTGCTGTAGATGCTGTGCTAGGGAAAGTTAAAGATTGAAATACTCACAGAAGCCACAGAATGAAGAGAAATAATCTTTAACCTTCTATGTAGGTCTCTCAGTAGAGGATGGCAAGAGCCCTTGTATTTGTTCTTTTTCTTACTGGCTTTGGTCCAATCTCTATTTTTTCATGTCATATACCATGATTTCTGGGATGGACTTGGATAATATAACAAGAAAGACTGGACTCCTTAATTAGCTGATATCTGTGCATAGTGTAAGGAACATTTCTTTCATAAGTACTAATTTAACAGCTTCTGCCACCCTGTTCACTCCAGTCTCCTTAGTGCTGCTGTGGATATTGGAGCTTATTTTCAACTGGGTTAATTCTCAAAGCCAGTCATTCTGTAGAGAGCAACAGGGGAGTTGCAGGCTACTAAAGACAGTATTGTTGACAAAGGAAATATTTAATCAAGCCACAGCTTAAAACACAAGTCATTGCAATTGTTTCCCCTAAAATGTTCTTTACTTAATGAGATTGGAAGGGTTATTGGAGTTAGGGGAATTCAGAGCTCCTATGTAATTCTCCCATGATCCTCTGTGGACATGCCACTCTGGGGAATGGGAGTTTGTACCATATTTGTTTCTTGATTTTGAAAGCTTCATCTGAAGACAGGGAACTGAAGGGAAATTTTACTGAGCTTTCTATACCAGAATGGCTGAAAAGTTTATTAAGCAACTGTGAGGGACTGAAAGAGTTAATGTCTCAAACATTGTGGTGGGGCAAGTTCTGCATAACGACTAACTGCATAACAAGGAACTCTGCATAGCAAGGAAACACAGGTGAAAAGAAGCCGATCAGCACAGGGCATGGAGGGCATGCTAGAGGGTGCACAGCTCAGTGTTCTGATATGCTGTCCTGATATGCTGAGCAGGGCAGCTCACCATGCATGGCCAAAGATCAAGCAATGGTCATGTCTGCAGGGAAGGAGAAGTTACTTCCCAAATGACCCCCAAGCCCACCGACCCATTTTCCAAAGGTTCTGAAAGCACAAACTGCACATGACACCTAATTAGCCTAATGAGTTCAAGTGCTCGCCCGAAGGAGGGGCAACAATGATAAAAGGGCACAAACTGAAGCGCCACGTGCACGTGCCCTCCGGAACTGGACCCCTAGGCTGACTGGACCAATGCTGTGCCCAGGTGAAATCTTTCTCTTTTCTCTTCTTTTTTCTCTCTCTGTCTTGCTTGCTCTTTCTCTTTCCTCTTTCATGATCCCTACACTTCATCCCTTTAAGACATAAAACAGTTGACAAAGTCTGGGACTAGGAGTGGCTCTAGCTGTCCCAGGCTCTTCTCTGAGGAGGAGTCTAGAAAGCAAGGGGGTCCACTCTGAACCTCGTGACTCAACAGGAGGGCTCTCCTTCTTCCCTGAACTGACATAAAACCATTGACCAAGTCTGGGACTAGGAGTGGATTCAGCCGCCCCTAGGCTCTTCTCTGAGGAGGAGTCTAGAAAGCAAGGGGGTCCACTCTGAACCTCGTGACTCAACGGGAGGGATCTCCTTATTTTCTTCCCTGAATTGATGTATATGGTTATCATGGGTTACACAGTTTAATGAGGTAGTTCCATGCTGTCCTGGTTTCAGCTGGGATAGAGTTAATTGTCTTCCTAGTAGCTGGTACAGTGCTATGTTTTGAGTTCAGTATGAGAAGAATGTTGATAACACTGATGTTTTCAGTTGTTGCTCAGTAGTGTTTAGTCTCAAGTCAAGGATTTTTCAGCTTCTCATGCCCAGCCAGCAAGAAAGCTGGAGGGGCACAAGAAGTTGGCACAGGACACAGCCAGGGCACCTGACCCAAAGTGGCCAACGGTGTATTCCATACCATGTGACGTCACATCTAGTATATAAACTGGGGGGGAGTGGGGGCGGGGGAATGGCCGCTTGGGGACTAGCTGGGTGTCGGTTGGCGGGTGGTGAGCAATTGCCCTGCGCATCATTTGTACATTCCAATCCTTTTATTACTACTGTTGTCATTTTATTAGTGTTATCATTATCATTATTAGTTTCTTCTTTTCTGTTCTATTAAACCGTTCTTATCTCAACCCAGGAGTTTTACTTCTTTTCCTGATTTTCTCCCCCATCCCAGTGGGTGGTGGGGGGAGTGAGTGAGCAGCTGCGTGGTGCTTAGTTGCTGGCTGGGGTTAAACCACAACAGCTGTATAATAACTGTATATGAATATTGCCTTAGCATCCCTTCGTCCCAGTGCACTTAAAAGCTTTCCTGTGTGAGGAAGCCAAAAGTAGTTATAATCCACCTTTATGGATCCCCTATTCCAAACTGCCATGACAATAGTATGCAGTGATATTCTGAAGATATAGTTTGCAAACTACAATGTTTATCCATATAGAACTACACAATTAAAAAAACCCTATAGCTTATTTTGGGGACAACTCCACTACAGTAATTTAAAATTTAAGACATATGGTCCTAAGACAATGCAAACAAGAACAGCTGATCCACTTCAGCAACCAATTTTTATATGTACATCTATTTCAAAATATTTGATCATAGATTATTTAGTATCCAGCCCAGATCTGAGGAAAGAGGAGTTTCAAGACTGTTTTAAATATAACAGAATTACTATTTTAAGCTATGCTCTGTGCTTGTAGTGTTTATTTTAAACTCCTATTGAGTATTCATTTTCCTCTATTGTAAGTCATTTGTCCTCTTACAGAAAGTTCAGCAAAGTCCATAAAAAACAGCTGTTTCTTCAGCCAAACCAAGTGTGAACTACTTTCTAGACTTATGAACCTAATGGAAATTATTTTGGTGGTGGTGGCAACTAATGTTTTAAACGAACAAAGTTTTGGTGGTCTAGTCTGCAGGAAAATTTAGAGTCAGTTCACAAAGAGATAATTATGCCTTAAGTGATCCTGGACTATATGCATTCCAAAGGACAACACCAAGGAATACTTTACAGATGTTATATCCCTCCTCTCTATCTCTCTTTTCTTCCACTTGCAAGGAAAGCATCTATTCCAAAACAGATGACCTGTTATACTCTGAAAAGTATGAGTTTTCTGTGATTTGGGGTTTAATTCTACTTGTTAAGAAAACAGATTAAGTTCAAAATTAATTATTCGATCCAAATAAAACAAACATTAATTTGGCTGAAAATGGGAGTCACAGTAATACAATAAAAAACCCCCAAAACTTGTAAAAACTAGTGTGGTAAGGATATAGAATCATAGAATCATTTAGGTTGGAAAAGACCTTCAAGATCATTGAGTCCAACCATCAACCATGCCCACTAAAGCATGTCCTGAATATGTTTTCCTTTTCCATATATGTAAGAAATGTGGGTAAATGGGACTACATGATATATGGAATTCACTGTGCAGGCTTCTTTTCCACATGTCCTAGTTTCAGCTGGGATAGAGTTAATTGTCTTCCTAGTAGCTGGTACAGTGCTATGTTTTGAGTTCAGTATGAGAAGAATGTTGATAACACTGATGTTTTCAGTTGTTGCTCAGTAGTGTTTAGTCTCAAGTCAAGGATTTTTCAGCTTCTCATGCCCAGCCAGCGAGAAAGCTGGAGGGGCACAAGAAGTTGGCACAGGACACAGCCAGGGCACCTGACCCAAAGTGGCCAACGGGGTATTCCATACCATGTGACGCCACATCTAGTATATAAACTGGGGGGAGTGGGGGCAGGGGGATCGCTGCTCTGGGACTAACTGGGTGTTGATCGGCGGGTGGTGAGCAATTGCCCTGCGCATCATTTGTACATTCCAATCCTTTTATTACTACTGTTGTCATTTTATTAGTGTTATCATTATCATTATTAGTTTCTTCTCTTCTGTTCTGTTAAACCGTTCTTATCTCAAGCCACGAGTTTTACTTCTTTTCCCGATTTTCTCCCCCATCCCAGTGGGTGGTGGGGGGAGTGAGTGAGTGGCTGCGTGGTGCTTAGTTGCTGGCTGGGGTTAAACCATGACACACATTATGTTTAGAAAGGAATGGGTTAAACTCTTGACTTGGGCTTATGCAAGGAGTCTGGGGATATTTACACTTTTAAAAACCTGTTTTTTACAAACTTTCAGGAATTAAATAAGGTAGTCATTGCAGGGAAAAAAAATCTATTTTTGAAGACAACAGGAAGCCTCCAATACTGGACACTAATAATGAGCTGTCTCAAATAGGCTTCAAATAATATGTAACAGAAACCTTTTAAAACAAAGTGTAAAAAACTCAGATGCTGATAGGTGTTTTACAGACCTCAGAAATACCTGGGCATAAATCTTAAAAACTTTCCTAATACGGCGCTTGACTCAAGAATTTTATTTCTGTATTTAGCTAACCAGTACGTGATGGTTTGCTATAGAAAGGCTAACTTGCCAGCAATTACTATAGGATGCCTAAGTTTCCCTTTGAGGTTCTTCCTCAGTTCAGATCAGCTCTGTAGTGAGGTACTGGAATTAAAGAAGTTACTGTGGTTTTAAGCCCAACTTCAGAATAAAAGAAGTAGGGAAGATGAGGAGGATGAAGTTTTCTTTCTAAGACACTAAGTTGCTTGTACCAGGGACTAGGAATGCAAGGTACTGGAAGGAGGCTGAAAGATTGGGATCTAACAAAAAAAGTCTTTTTGTGGATTTGTACCAATGAGAACTTGAATATTTCTTTCAAAGGAGAAAAAGCAGACTCTTAATCCTTTGAAAGATATAATTTTTTAGATATATAATCTTGACTTCCTTAAGGAAATCTCTTCTGTTACATTTATAATCTACTCATTTGCTTTGCCAAACCTTTCCAAATCTCTACAGCGTTCTGAATCTTAAATAATGCTCTCTTTCTGGAACATCTGCCACATCTGTTCCACATGCAATTGCTGTTTCTGCTGTTACCGTATCTTCTCCTGACTGAAAGAAATTAATGGTTGGAATCTGGAAAAAAAAAGGCCAAAAGAGTGATGCTCTTGGGATCAGCAACTTTCTAACCCCTAGCTTTGCAAGCTTTATTAGCTTTTCTTCTAAGTTGCAGCACAGAAAAGATTTAAAAGTCTCTTTTCAATGGTGACGATACAAATGATTTCTTTAAATTTTCCCAGATGCCTAAAAAAGAATTTTCTAAGCTAACACTGAGAATACAGGAGCTAAGTAAATTAAAGGAAGAAAAAGCAGAGGAAGAAATATTTATCTTCTGTTGCAAAACGAGTATATGTGTAGATTACTTTTCATTTGATGGCTAAAAATGAATAAGCTATTCCTAATATAAGTGGGGAAAAAGCATCACATGCTTCATGTTATTAAATTTAAGGACGTTTTTGCTCTTTTCTGGATGCTTTAAACAGAACTTTTGTATTTCTAAACAAAGCCTTCATTTACTGAGTTTTTTCCTTCTAAATTTGATAAGTGCATTATATTAGGTCTTGTTTCAGTAAACTGTTACTGAAGGAACTCAAAAACAGAAAGAAGAAAATTGGTATTTTCACTCTAAAGATATTGCTATATGAATTTTTACAGGAAACTAGAAAAACTTGATTTTTCAATTAGCAAAATGCAAGTTGATAAGGGTATAGTCCTCCCTAAGTATTAGGGGATAAGAAGTAAACAACAGCAAAGAAAGAACACTTAAAAGATAATTTAAGTATGCAAACAAATTGGTATTAGTTATCCAGGAATAAATTTAGGTGGAAAATTGGCAGAAACTTTCTATACATCAAAGGATGGAAGTCCCAGAAGAGCAAGAAATACAACTTCTGAAAGATGGGGCTTGGTACATATAATGGCTCAAATGAAGATGTGGTTGCATGAGACAGCAACAGACCGGACAAATAGAACCAGGTGGTCTTTTGGACTCCAGAATTCCTATTACTACTGATACTTAACTATGTTAAAAAAAAATGGAAGGGATATAAATATCACACCAAGATTTACAGATAATAGGAAATAAGGTGAAGTCTCAAGTACTAGTGAGGAGGAAGGGATAATAAAAGTACACCTGAAGAGGTCAGAACAACAGCAGACAATTATCAGTCTGAGGATCAGCCTAAAAACTGAAGGGGGGAGTGGTAAATCTGAAGGACGCTTAGCCGTGACACAGGTTTAAAAAGTAGCTGCACAAAAAGCCTAGGCCTACATCCTTAGAGCTGTCACATTACAGGGAGGGGAAATCACTCTTACATAGATAATAAGGAATCTCACCTTTACACTGACATGATACCAGTAGGCATTTTAAAAAGAGACATCAGTGCATCACTGTGCATTTATTCATGAAATGGGATAAAAGTTGGTTATTGTCTTTTTCCCATTTTTCTGACACAGATTTTCTAAGTTGAACTTCAAATCAAGATAAAAGTAGAATTTAAAGTTGTATTTTTAAACTTTCCTTAGGATAGCATGATGTACTGGTTTTGGCTGGGATAGAGTTAATTTTCTTCATAGTAGCTCGTATGGTGCTGTGTTTTAGATTTGTGACCACAACAGTCCTTTTTGGTATCCTACCTGGGGCTTGAAGGGTTTGAGATAACAACAGATATGATTGGATATGCAACTAATATCACACCTAGTTCTGGGTGAACAACACCTATGTTGTTAAATCTAAACTTGAAAAGCCCAAATAGCAGTAATACAATAGTGCAGAAGTCCCAAACAGTCATATGTGAAGCACTTCAGTGAAGAAGCCTGTTCCCGGCTAGGCCAATGATGGTTCTGTGATTCTGCCTGTAAAGAAGCACTTACATAAGTTATGGAAGTGATATCTACATGGAGGCAGTTGCTGAAAGACTGGCACTGCAGGCTGGCAGACAAAAGCTGAAACAAAGGATGGTGTCCTGGTTTCAGCTGGGATAGAGTTAACTGTCTTCCTAGTAGCTGGTACAGTGCTATGTTTTGAGTTCAGTATGCGAAGAATGTTGATAACACTGATGTTTTCAGTTGTTGCTCAGTAGTGTTTAGTCTCAAGTCAAGGATTTTTCAGCTTCTCATGCCCAGCCAGCGAGAAAGCTGGAGGGGCACAAGAAGTTGGCACAGGACACAGCCAGGGCACCTGACCCAAAGTGGCCAACGGGGTATTCCATACCATGTGACGTCACATCTAGTATATAAACTGGGGGGGAGTGGGGGCGGGGGAATCGCCACTTGGGGACTAGCTGGGTGTCGGTTGGCGGGTGGTGAGCAATTGCCCTGCGCATCATTTGTACATTCCAATCCTTTTATTATTACTGTTGTCATTGTATTAGTGTTATCATTATCATTATTAGTTTCTTCTTTTCTGTTCTATTAAACCGTTCTTATCTCAACCCAGGAGTTTTACTTCTTTTCCCGATTTTCTCCCCCATCCCAGTGGGTGGTGGGGGGAGTGAGTGAGTGGCTGCGTGGTGCTTAGTTGCTGGCTGGGGTCAAACCAGGAGAGATGGCATGACCTGCAGAATGAATACTAACAGCACGTGAGGTTTCCAGTTCCACTCCTCCAGCCTGTGGTGAGCTCGCCAACATACATGCTGTCTTCAGCTTTTTTGCCTTGCAACACACAGGTCTGACAAGGCCCCTAACTTCAATCACCTATTCCTGTTGCATTTCCCTAAACACACTAAGTTTGTTATAACCTCATCAATGTTGTGAAGGCTACCCACACCTCATAATGTGCGTTACTTTCCTTATTAATCAGATATTTCTTTTCCACAACAAAAAGCATTTGTAATAGGTTTTATTTTAAACCTTTTTCATGCTCACACAAAATAGTGTTCCATATCAGTCTAAAAGGACATCAGAGTGGCAGTGAGGTTGGTTATTAATACATCTGTTCTCATTCTTTCTGTGATCCAAGGAAAATGTAAACATGGTGGAACAGTGACATGATCTGGGCTGGATAAAAAATGACTAGTTTTAGATTTTAGAAGAGCAAACTTCAGCTTGCTCAGAGCTCAGTTGGGAGGGATTCCATGGGAAGCTTCCATGGAAGATAAAGGAGCTAGTGAGTGCTGGGAGTTTTTCGAGAACGCTCTCCTGGAAGCACAAAAACAGTTCATCTCCTTTAAAGGTAAGGGAAGTAGGCAGAGCAAGAGACCCCCTTGGCTTAACTGCGAGCTTCTGAGTCTGCTCAAAACCAAAAGAGAAGCATACCAGAGATGGAAAAGCAGACAAATACCCATTGAGAACTACAGGGGCATTGCCAGGGCATGCAGAGATGCAGTTAGAAACGCAAAAGGTCAGCTTGAATTGAAATTGGCCAGAGATGTCAAAAACTACAAGAAAGGGTTCTTCAGGTATGTAAACAACAAGCAGAAACAGAAGGAAAATATTGGCCTGCTGTTAAACAGGAGAGGTGAATTAGTCACCAACAATGCTGAAAAGGCAGAGGTTCTTGACACTTTCTTCACCTCTGTCTTTACCAGCACTGTTGGGCCCCAGACCTTGGGAACAAAAATCCAGATTGATGCAAACACAGACCCACTGTCAGTGAAGGAAGAGTTGGTATGTGAACTATTACAGGAGCTTGACCCCTAAAAATTGATGGGCCTTGACAATATCTACCCAAGGATGTTAAGAGATCTGGCCAATGTCATTGCAAGGCCACTCTCCATAATCTTTGAGAAGTCGTGGAGATCAGGGGACATCCCAGAAGACTGGAAGAAGGATAATGTCACCCCCATCTACAAGAAGGGCTTAAAGGAGGATCCAGGAAATTATAGGCCCATCAGTCTTACTTCAGTCCCTGGGAAAGTTATGGAATAAATGAATCCTCCTGGGAGCTATCACAAGTCAAATGAAGCACGTGATTGGGAAAAGGCAGCACGGATTCACCAAGGGCAAATTGTGCTTGACAAACCTGATCACCTTCTACAACAAAGTAACCTGCTTGGTTGATGTGGGGTGAGCAGTGGACATTGTCTACCTGGATTTCTCCAAGGCTTTCGATATGGTTTCCCACAGCCTCCTCCTAGAGAAACTGATGCGTTACAGTCTAGACAAGCGGTCCGTGCAGTGGGTGGGGAACTGGCTGACAGGCCGCACCCAGAGGGTGGTGGTAAATAGCTCCTTTGGAAACTGGCAACCTGTCACAAGTGGGGTCCCCCAGGGATCGATATTGGACCCAACGCTGTTTAATATCTACATAAGTGATCTGGATGATGGGATCAAGTGCACCCTGAAGAAGTTTGCCAATTATACCAAACTGAGTGGGGAAGTGGACACTTCAGAAGGGAGAGCCACCCTGCAGGAAGACCTGGATAGGTTGGAAGAGTGGGCTAACAAGAACCTTATGAAGTTCAACAAGGACAAGTGTAAGGTCTTGCACCTGGGAAAACATAACCCAGGAGTGCAGCACAGGCTGGGATCTACCCGGCTGGGGAGCAGCTCTGTGGAAAGGGACCTGGGGGTCCTGGTGGACAAGCAGCTCAATATGAGTGAACAGTGTGCTGCTGCGGCAAAGAAAGCCAACAGGATGCTGGACTGCATCAACAAGGGCATCACCAGCAGAGATAAAGAAGTCATTATTCCATTCTACTCAGCGCTTGTCAGGCCACACCTGGAATACTGTGTTCCTGTTTGGTCCCCGCTATGCAATGAAAACATGTCAGTGCTGCCATCTTTTAGACGTTCTTTAACAACTTATTATGGAAAATTAGGATCTGATTAACAAGGACATTGTTTATGAGGGATGTGGGGAAAATGTCAAAGAAGTAATTTTGAAAAAACATCCTGCTGTGGACTTTGATTCCATTCTTCTTAGAAATGCATTCATGCTCACAAGTACACACTATTTTGTGAGCGTATAGTGATCTCCCCATGTTAAATGCTGTGTACTTTGAAGAAGATTTGTGACTTGAAATCTTATAACACATTGCAGTTACATTTTCCTGCGCTATTTAAAGAATATTACTGTGCTTGCAGCTATATGCTCTTTTAGTATTTAGTCATGCATTCCTTGGATGGAATTAATTTTGCTTATGGAAACACAATTTCCATGAGGGCATTTTAGATGTATTTGTCCTCATTGCATTTAAAGTATTTATTCGGGGGCCTGATTATTCAAAAATATATTTTTTGTCTGGGAGACTGAAAGGTGAACAGATCACTCCAACCTGGAAAAAACTGAAACACTGCTGTATTGGAGTGAAAAGAAAAATATCCTTCCAGAGAAATGCTGGAAGCTCAGTTACATGACTTCCTAAAACTGGAATGGTGTGGCTTTGACTGCATCACTGTTCAGAAAGAAAAATTCCTGCCTTCCTCTCTTGGGATTAAATTAGATCTCAACTTTTGGGCCTTGCTATAGACAGTACACTAATATTTCTGACAATGTGGGTGTTTCCTTCCTTTTTCAGCAAACAGCATTCCAGGAGAAAAAAAAAAATGGTACAAAAATCAGTCAGATCAAACTTTGTAGGTGCCAGATATAGTTCAGTGAATAGCTATCCCTAACAGACTGCTTTTGTGAGTGTACTAATATCCTACCAAAAAAACATGGAGAATATATCTGTATGGGTGTTTCCTGTGACAAGAAAACAATACCTCCTTACTCACCACTAAACCCTTACGCAGTAAGAAGGAATGTGGTTCTTGTTGGGTCATGGAGTTGCAGAAGGGCGCATAGTCACCTTCCTCATGTATTACTGACTACAAGGGTATGGTGACCTGCTCTATATGGCAGTTACAGATTGTTATGGGTTTAATAGCGTTGCAGTCTAGCACAAGTTTAGTTGTGGTGACTTGCCTATCATCCTGAAATATCAGTACAAAGAGTCTGACCTATTCATATCTATTGCTGCTACTAGCTGTGTCCTGGTTTCAGCTGGGATAGAGTTAACTGTCTTCCTAGTAGCTGGTATAGTGCTGTGTTTTGAGTTAGGTATGAGAAGAATGTTGATAACGCTGATGTTTTCAGTTGTTGCCAAGTAACGTTTAGTCTCAAGTCAAGGATTTTTCAGCTTCTCATGCCCAGCCAGCGAGAAAGCTGGAGGGGCACAAGAAGTTGGCACAGGACACAGCCAGGGCACCTGACCCAAAGTGGCCAACGGGGTATTCCATACCATGTGACGTCACATCTAGTATATAAACTGGGGGGGAGTGGGGGCGGGGGAATCGCCACTTGGGGACTAGCTGGGTGTCGGTTGGCGGGTGGTGAGCAATTGCCCTGCGCATCACTTGTATATTCCAATCCTTTTATTATTACTGTTGTCATTGTATTAGTGTTATCATTATCATTATTAGTTTCTTCTTTTCTGTTCTATTAAACCGTTCTTATCTCAACCCAGGAGTTTTACTTCTTTTCCCGATTTTCTCCCCCATCCCAGTGGGTGGCAGGGGGAGTAAGTGAGTGGCTGCGTGGTGCTTAGTTGCTGGCTGGGGTTAAACTACGACAAGCTGTCATTTTAGCATTTATATATTCATCATAATTTTTTGTCTGTCTTTGCAAACATACATCTTGAAATGGAAAAATTACCAAAACTTTTTGTAGTACTCTGACAACAAAATTAGAAAAAAAAAAAGATATATTCTGGCAATATAACTAGAAACAAGACAACATTTAATTTAAATAAAAAAATTTATTAACAGTGTAAAAGATTTAATATATTACAGTCAGAGATAATTGTGGCACGCCCTATAAGAGTTAATTCTTAGTGATATGCAGACATCATGCTATAAATTATTTTGGAAACAAAATGGGTTGTGTTTTACATTGTTTATTTTAATACATCTTCTTTTAATAAATAAATTATTTATTTTTTCCAAAAGCTTGTAGATATACTATCAGCTTAAAAGGAAATCTGTTACTTCTATGCATTGTACATTATGTAGATATTATGATTTTTCTGTATTTACAAGTTGTAAGTATTTTCATATATCGTTTGTGTATCATAAATTAAGATTTTTTTCTATGAAGCTTTTAAATTGAGATATAGTGCAAGACTAAATATGAATGAGAGCACAAAAAGCAACTGGAAATTTTGTGCAAATTCTGTTACAATAGTGTTTAAATGTTTTAGAACTATAATACTTTTGCTGTTAAATAGTTTTCTATGCTTAAAGACTGTTAGAATATGATCAAGTATTTTAATATGATACTAATAAGAGTACTGTACTATGCAGAAACTTTTAGCTGTAGTTCAAACAATAAAAAAATTAAAAATCATCTATTATCCATAATTCATGTGTCTTTTCTCTGAGTGGTTGAAAGTGAGCATGCAAAACATACTTTAAAAGTTTTAAAAACATTCTTAGTTATGCTAGATCTATTCCACAGCTGGTTCTTGACCACCATAACTTTTGATTATTAAAACCCTTATTTTGAAAAGGAGGATGGAGCAGAAGAGAAAAAGCAATAGGCTAGTGTAGAAAATATACTTTATAATCAAAAGTAGTAATGTTTATCCTTTTGATGTCAAATGATAGTGTTTTAATCAAAGTTATAATTTTCTTGGTGTTTCTTTACCTAATCTAACGTGAGACAAGACAACACAGTCCAAAGAATCTTCGCTTCCGTCTTCTTACTAATGGGCAAGGAGTCAAGTTTAGGAGGCTGCTATCATCTGTGATGGAAAAAAACCCACATTTTAATACAGCATGTATACATGCACACACACAAAAGACTTTGTATCATTTATGTGTTCTAACAGCACCTACAAGATCAAGTAGTAGATCCCATTATTCTAGGCATAGAGCAAATAACAAACTGATTTTTGTATATAAGATTCTTAAAATGCTAATTATCAGGATCTCCATGATAATGCAATAGAAATTTTGGCAAGAAGAATACCAGTTCAGTGGTGAAACCTAAAGGAAATTACACCTTCAGTACTGGGACACCTAAGCCAAAATATTCCTGCATGGATGGATAATATTAGGGTCCCAAATAAAACCTAAAGATAAGTAATTTGAGATCTTGAAGACATGCAAGTTAAAAAATGTTGATCCTAAGGTTAAATTCTGGCTTAATTTAAAGATGAAAAAAAATATTATTGAGTGGTTGTTTGTGCACATCAGTGAGAATTTCCATTTAAAACTCCAACACTGGAACATCTTGGCACATCAAGACTAAAAGCACTTGTCTGGGAAAGTTAGCACAATATGCTCTCCCTGTTTCTGGTTAGCTTTCTACCTTGTATATTAACTCCTAAATTAATACAGAATTTATATATTATTGCCTATACTTATGTTAACTGATGCACTGTCAATGAACTATCTCAAAAAAATCTTTATATTTACTTTGAATTTGAGCCATCTTCAGGCATGGTTTCAGGCTAAGAATTATGCCTCATTATGTTCCTATTCTTGTTACATCAGGGATCTAGTTTTGATTGTAGGCTCTAGACACTACTGTAATACAAATACTTAACTATAAGAACATAGGTAAGAGTTCTGAATTTCTTAGCATAGTAACTTTCCTGCTGTCACTTAAAAGAATTCCATAAAAAAAACCCCAGGTCTGTGAGCAGTCAGTAACATTATGTAAAGCTTTTGTGGGCTTACTATCTTAACTCCTTTCTGGCTGTCACTGAAATCAACAGCAAAATACTCATTTAACTGAAAGCAGCATCAGGTCTTGTAAAGATCAGTTCATTCAATGGCATTCAGTCATCTCATAATCATTCTCTTAAACCATGCTTTTAATTCATATAAATGTAAAAATTACAGTCCAGACCACTGGAACAGGCTTCCTAGAGAGGTGGTCAATGCACCAAGCCTGTCAGTGTTCAAGAGGCGTTTGGACAATGCCTTTAATAACATGCTTTAACTTTTGGTCAACCCTGAAGTGGTCAGGCAGTTGGACTAGATGATTGTTCTAGGTCCCTTCCGACTGAAATATTCTATTCTATTCTATTCTATTCTATTCTATTCTATTCTATATTAATTACCTATAATGTTGTTTGTTCTATTTACTTATACTGTTATCAAGGTTTAATTTATTAAAGGTCTTGGAATATTTTTTAAAAATTAAGTGCTGTATGAATAATGAGTATGACTGTCCATTCCTGAGGCATCAATTCTCAGAGGTCATCTGTAAACTATGATCACAGTTGTAGTCTGTGGGAGCAGCAAAAACACCACTTATGATTCCCTGATCCTGGGGCATGTCTCAGAGCTTTTAAAATCTAGCTGACACATTTCCCATCCTGCTGCACAGGTGATCAGTGATTTTCTGGCCAGTGTTGAAGGGCAGTGTAGACACCAGACAGCAGAGAAGAATTCTGTATGCCTTCGTCTCTGTTCTGAATTCAAGTTGGTATATGCTTTATACTCCCCAAATTTGTCTTTTCTTTCCTTATTTCCACCATGCTCCTTTCTTCTAGGCTAGGCACAGACTTTATAGCATTTTTCCAGTGTCTGTAATGGCACATCTGTATCATGTATCATAAGCAATTTCCTTTCTCCTTTCAAATAGTTTTCTATCAAGCCATCCTGTTACAAATATTCTGATAAGTTAAAATTTTATATAAGCTGGGTTTGATCAAAAGGTAAAGATTGTAGAATATAGGGGTTTGAAGCTTGAAATGTAGTCATCGAAAATTAGGAACATACAAAATGTGCTGTATACAGTCATAAGAAAATAAGTATTGTCTAAAATTAGTTAACCATAGAAACTTGGACCGATTTGTTATTTTGTAGTGTTTTGTCTTGAGAAACGAAGAGAGATCGTTATGGACCTTAGTTCTGTTGCTTAGAAACTCCACTTTGATCAAGATTCCAGTTAGTGAAATTAAGTAAGATTAACCAATGAATGTTTTGGTATAAGAATATTCATAAGGTGGTGTGACTGAGGGCCAATCACTAGAAATGTTAAATTTAAGAATTAACATTGAATGTACTTTTATGTAAATCTAATACATGATGGCGAAAATCGTACTGCACAGAATCACATAAGAGAGGTCAACTATCGGACAAAGTGAGGAAGACTATGGAAGACCACCAGAGGGCTTCTGAAGACCACCAGAGACCTTCACTGTGCCTGCGTAAAGGACATTTACATATGCTAATAACTTCCCGGAAATCTAATGAATATGCATAGCATTTCTCGGAAATCTAATGAATATGTAAGAATAAGTTTAATATAAGGTGTATGATTTTGGTGTTCAGGTGTGCGTGGTTCGTGAGAGGACTCACCCGCGCACCCGGCCGTCAATAAAGAAGTGTCTGCTTATCTACACTAAATTAGTGTTGATAAGTTCTTTATTCCGAGTTTTTCGGCAACAATCCTGCCATAAACTCTTACTTGTATAATGAATTCATCCATTCTATATTCATCTTTTAACATATTATGATGAATGTTAGACTGCTTAGTTACTTGGGACAAGATCTAGGACACATTAGGCATACTTCATCAGCTGCCAGTGTGCAAAGACTACACAGCATTTAAGAAATACACATTATCAAGAAGAAACAAAAAAGGAAAACAATTATCTTTTTAATGTTGTTCACATGAAGAGAGTCCCTGTAGATGTGGAGTATTTAAGGCTGCTGGGCGACAAAATGAAGGCCCGTTGCTAAATACACGCATAGAGTGGAGATCCTGTCCCCTGTGCATTTGTACAGGGTGCCTCATAGCTGTCTACTGGGAAAAGCAAGCTGTTAAGCAGTCTCAAGGCAAGTATCTCTTCTGCATATGGTCAGTGTCATATCACAGAATCTACAAGCCTTGCAGGGGTAAAGCAAACCGCATCACTCAGCAGGATCCCTATCATAGTCTGTGCAATTTACACCTTCATCACCTTTTAAAAAGAAAGCCTCCTGACACAGGGAATTAGTTGTGCTGCTGCCTCCATGTCACCAGGAAAAGTCTATTATTTTTATCTATAGATATCATATCCATAAACTTCCAGAATACCTTATGTGAAACTCAAGAGGACAAAGTTCTCATATTAAATTCTGGCTCCACTGAATCAATAGGGAAGGGACTTGTGAGAGACTGAAAGAGTTAATGTCTCAAACATTGTGGTGGGGCAAGTTCTACTTAAAGACAAACCCTGCACAGCAAGGAGCCAAGGTGAAAAGCCCATCAGCTCAGACATCAGCAACAGGAGGGGGAGCGGTGCTGGAGGGTGCGCAGCTCCCTGTTCTAATAAGCTGTTCTGATACAAAGATCAAACAATGGCCATGTCTGCAGGGAAGGAGAAGTTACTCCACAAACGAGCCCCAAGCCCAAAGGCTCACAAGCTGTTCATTAACCTGACGAGTTCGGATGCCTGCCCGAAGGAGGGGCAAGGATGATCAAAGGATACAAACTGAAGCCCCGGGTGCGCAAGCCCACTGGGACTGGACCCCTCAGCTGACTGAACCAACGCTGGACCCAGGACCGGTGAAATCTTTCTCTCTTCCTTTTTCTCTCTCTGTCTTCTTCTCTCTTTCCTTTTCCTTTTCCACAATCCCTACACCTCATCGATTTCAAGATATAAACCGTTGACCAAGTCTGAGACTAAGAGTAGATCCAGCCGCCCCCTAGACCCTTCTCTGAGGAGGAGTCTGGAAAGCAAGGGGGTCTGCTCTGAACCTCATGACTCAACGGGAGGGATCTCCTTATTCCCTGAATTGATGTATATGGTTACACAGTTTACAGAAGTAGTCTTATGCCAATTCCTGTTGTGAGAAACCCTGCCACCTACTACCACACCTCCCCAGTTCAGTTTGCTTCTGTCCTGAATAAAATCTTTAACTGATCGATTGGTGTTGTTTCACCTTAATTTAGCCCGAGGGAATTTTGAATTAAACACGACTCCCTGGTCTGTCCAGTCTGGGTCGTGACAGGACTTCACCTAGGGTTTTTTTCTGTAATTTCTACCAAAAATCCCTAGATTTTTCAGATCTAATGGAAGGTAAACCCTTTAATTATCTTAATTTTCCTTACATGAAGAAAATATAAAACCTACCTTGATTTTTCAGTGGTAAAGGCATAGTCTTCCTGAGTTTACTTAAAAGGTTTTTCATTTCTTTCATATCTCTGTGGAAACAAAAGTTGAAAGAGATACAATAGAACAGCAGTTGAAGACTGAATGGGGAATGGCTCACAGTATAGCTTTATATGCTGAAATAATGGAGCAATAAACCAAATTAAATAATACAAAAATCTATTGGGCAAGCATTTGGTTCAAATACATGTATCAGGAGATGCATACCAAAATAAAGGGCAGTAGATTTAATAAGGGAGCACTTTTAAGCCAGTCTGACTTTAATTAGTAGCATCCAGTCCAAATTTATGATCTATTCTGGCCCTTGAGTATTAAATGAGTTGGTGGGCACAATGTGATCCTAGTGGCAAAATACACGATATGCCTTAAAATTAGCACAAGTGACATGTGGAAAACAGACTCCACAATCAGTGAGATTGTAAAGTAGGTATGTTCATTCAGCACTGGGCAGCACGGGGGGTAGTCCCACCAAAGTCGTGCGTGCCCAACTCGGCAGTTTGCCTCAAGTTTATACAGTCAAGTGTTACATATTCACAATACGCCTATACATATGCATGACCTATCCCCGCTTCATATTAAAATTAGCTCCGAGAGGTCATTTCCATAGTCTCCTCCCAACTGCGCCTGCGCAGTGCCTCTTTATGGTGGTCGTCTGGTGGTCGCAGAGATGAAGATAGATGACTCCGTCACCGCTAGTAACCTCTTTCCTTGCGCAGGCTCAGTGATTTCTTGGTATTCACCCAAGCTGCAAGACCAGTCTTAGCTGGCTCTTGGGGCCTGCTCCTGCTTCTTATCAAGGACTGTCTCTACCTCAGCTAATTTCAACAATGTAAGCACTAAACATCATCTTTCACCCCCCTTTATTATGTCTACTGAGATTCTTTTGACTCCCCTTGTCTCACAAGCCTGTACTAATGTTAATTTAATACCCCTTATCAGCATTTTGTAGCTTGTGCCATGAATGTGTTTCATTGTTTATAAGGAAATTATAATACATGTAGCTAATCCATGTCACATAGCTCCCTGCGCATAAAGTGAAAATTTTAGAAACAGCGCTGTCACTCTCACCCCCTCAGAAGATGGAAAATATTATAACAAAGCAAGTTACATATAGATATGTTTTGAGAGAGGCCATAAGTTGCAAAAAGATTCCTGTTTTAGATAGATGGCAGACCAGCAATTTTGTGTGCGGGCTTGTAATGTCTTAAGGCTTTCAGGATTTAAAAACAATATGTTCTTGCCTCAGTCATCTACATATAAAATGGTTCTTAGAAATGAAGCAGCATGACTTCCTTATTGCTCAGTTTTATTCTCTGAGTTACTCTCTTAGTCAAACAGAACTTTATTTTATATAAATAAACATGGTAACCATTAAAATCTCAGCAGCAACTTAATATACAAAGCCATCAAAACAGGTATTTTTTGCAAAGAAACGTTGGCCATCAGGATTACTCCCTACTAAAGGGTCTCAGTTTTGACTTTCAACTGCATAGTTTAAGAGGGTAAGAGAAGTCCACTTTGACATATCTGTGGATGACGTTCCCCTCCCCTCCTAAGGCTTCCACGGTCATAACTATGGGCAGGCAAAAACAACTGACATGAACTAGATTCTGTGCTTTTGATTTATGAATGCAGAACGGCAGGCCAGCAGATTTCAGGTACAAATTAATAACCACTTAAGATGAGACAAAAGCTGCCTCTTTTAGAGAACCTGGCCTGCTAACACTATAATTTCCTACCCTTTGTTTTTGACAATTACCCTCCGGTAATTAGTCAAATTCAGGATGTCACTTCTCTCTGCTCTTCTTTTAGGAGCTGCTCTCAGATATGGTAAATGTAACAGAAATATTAACAGGCTATTTAATTTACTAACACCTTTTATAGTAGCAATACTGGCTGCCTAATTGGAAAGGACTAAATAAAAATAAACCCTAGACAAAAATTTGTTTTATTTAGGAATGAAGTTCTATACATACCTTTCAGTGTTTTCAATATCTGTAGAAACCTGCCATAAATGCTGTTGAATATCTGTTGGCGATGATGACCTGTCTTCTAAAATAGGGACTTCAGAACTCTCATCCACTTTAGTATCTAGGATCTTGGGTGGGGCACAAAACTCTTTTCCTTTAAAATATTTAAAGAAAACATGTATCCCCATTATTTATTACTCAAAATGTATACTCAGATTATATCATTGATGTTTTGAGCTTGATCTTGCACTGAGTAAGAACTGTTTAGAAAGAGAACAGACCACAGCAATCTGCTAATCAGAGTGCTGCTATATGTTACTTCTAACAAACAAAACTAAGAGAAATCCCATGCAGGCATGTGTGGAGCTTAGAATTTTACTTAGTATTATGAAGAGTTTCAGTTAAACTCCAGTGGCTCACATGTGACACAAAATAAGAGCCAGAGGACAAAACAAAACAAAATTAATAGAGAACTAGAGCATACATTCCGAAAGCAATTTCAAAAACTTTGACATTAAAGGCAATTGCAATCCATGTCTCCTAGTATTACTGTTACCTGATCAGAAAGTAACTCCTGAAACACACAGAGTATGTTTAGAGAGGAGACATTGCTTTATTCTGCACAGGGTGCAAGGTGGAAGATTTCCACAAATCAACCACACCTACTCAGGTTTTTCAGTTCATACTTATACACTACAATTAAAGCACCACACCTATCTAATGCCTATGCTCCACCTAACTATTGCATATTCATTATGTTGAGCAAGCATGACATTGTTCTCTTGAGCAATTGTCCTGGTTTCAGCTGGGATATAGTTAACTGTCTTCCTAGTAGCTGGTATAGTGCTGTGTTTTGAGTTCAGTATGTGAAGAATGTTGATAACACTGATGTTTTCAGTTGTTGCTCAGTAGTGTTTAGACTATAGTCAAGGATTTTTCAGCTTCTCATGCCCAGCCAGGGCACCTGACCCAAACTGGCCAACAGCGTATTCCATACCATGTGACGTCCCAATTTAGTTTAGGAACTGGGAAGTGGGGGGCAGGGATTCGCGGCTCGGGGACTGGCTGGGTGTCGGTCGGCGGGTGGTGAGCAATTGCCCTGCACATCATTTGTACATTTCAATCCTTTTATTACTACTTTTGTCATTTTATTAGTGTTATCATTATCATTATTAGTTTCTTCTTTTCTGTTCTATTAAACCGTTCTTATCTCAACCCAGGAGTTTTACTTCTTTTCCTGATTTTCTCCCCCATCCCACTGGATGGGGGGGAGTGAGCGAGCGAGCGACTGCATGGTGCTTAGTTGCTGGCTGGGGTTAAACCACGACAGCAATCATCCCAGAGTCTTCTACACCTGTGTGTAGACCTCTGGTGGTCTTCAGCGGTCATTTGGAGAAGAATACTGTGAGAGACTGAAAAGGTTAATGTCTCAAACATTATGGTGGGGCAGGTTCTGTTTAAAGATGAACTCTGCATAACAACGAACCCTGCACAGCAAGGAACCACAGGTGAAAAGCCCATCAGCACAGACATCAGCAACAGGGTGGGGAGGTGCATGCTGGAGGGTGCACAGTTCTCCCTTCTGATACAAAGATCAAACAATGGCCAGGTCTACAGGGAAGAAGTTACTCCCCAAACAACCCCCAAGCCCACCACCTGAAGGTTACACCTAATTGGCCTAATAAGTTTGAGTGCCAGCTCGAAGGAGGGGCAAGGATGATCAAAGGATACAAACTGAAGCCCCAGGTGTACAAGCTCACTGGAACTGGACCCCTCAGCTGACTCAACCAATGCTGGACCCAGGACTGGTGAAATCTTTCTCTCTATATATGGTTACCCTGGGTTACACAGTTCACTGAGGTAGTTCCATACCAATTCCTGTTGTGAGAAACCCCGCCACCTGCTGTTATGCCTCCCAGGTCCAGTTTGCTTCTGCTATGAATAAAATGTTTCACTGATCGTTTGGTGTCGTTTCACCTTAATTTAGCCCAAGGGAATTCTGAATTCAAAATGACTCCCTGGTCTGTTGTATACGGACGGGTTAAAAGATGGGATTTTGGTCCGTGGATGAACACTGGGGGAGAGGTAGATAGCCAAGGAAAACGCAGACAGCACAGAAAATGGATGGTTTGTTGCCCGTTGCTTGGAATGCTGACCACGGAGATAAGAAAGCTGAGCAATACTGGGGGAGGACGCGCAGCAGGCTGTTGCACAGCACAGCTGTGTGGATGATCAGCGCGTGACTGCTGGATTATGACAATATGCCGCGTGTACAAAGCCCATGAACCAATAGACAGGGTGGCTATGGCTCGTGCAGCGTGCCTGGCCAGCGAGTGCATGCGTCATAGGCTCCCTATGTTGCAACCAAGGCGTGTTTTGGCACCCGCTGGCCACGTGTGCCGAAACCCGTTCCTCTGCAAAAGTATAAATACTGGGATTTTTCCAAAGAGCATTGGGCTGGTGTACGGCAAGGCCACCGTTGCCTCCATGGGGACGCCCACGTAAAGCTGGCACCTACCGATTACTGGGCTGAGCTCATGGCACAAGACAGCACAAGAATGTACGGATGGTCCATCTTCCTCACAGTCCTCGGGTCGGTATGTTAATTTCCTTTGCAAGATACCCTTAGCATAATGCACATCTGTAGTTAATAAATGCTTGCTTTTTCCCCTTATAGTCAGTGTGTGTGTGTTCGCCTTCTCGGGAATCCTTGAAACCACCCTAAAACATCTGTCCAGCCTGGGTCCTGACAAATACTCATACTCCTTTTGTCCTTTTATGGTCATGCGTCATCTGAGGACACCAGGGTCTTTGTTTCTCTTGCCAACCCCTCGTTTCTCAATGCCGAAGGAGGATGTATGTCCTTAACTAGCAAATCTGTGACTCTGAAATGTCCGTTATCTGGTGCCTTGACTATTATCCTGTCCTGGTTGAACCCTAGCCAGCAACTAAGCACCACGCAGCTGCTCTATCACTCCCCCTCCAAAACTGGACAGGGGAGAGAAAATATAACAAAGGGCTCGTGGGTCGAGATAAGTACAGGAAGAGATCACTCAGCAATTACCGTCACGGGCAAAACAGACTTGACTTAGGGAAAATTAACTTAATTTATTACCAATCATACCAGAGTAGGGTAATGAGAAATAAAACCAAATCTCAGAACACCTTCCCCCAACCCCTCCCTTCTTCCAAGGCACAACTTCACTCCCAGATTCTCTACCTACCCCCTGCAGCAGTGCAGGGGGATGGGGAATGGGGTTTACGGTCAGTTCATCACATGCTGTCTCTGCCGCTTCATCCTCTTCAGGGGCAGGACTCCTCATACTCTTCCCCTGCTCCAGCATGGGGTCCCTCCCGTGGGAAACAGTTCTCCATGAACTTCTACAATGTTGGTCCTTCCCACAGGCTGCAGTTCTTCACAAACTGCTCCAGCATAGGTCCCTTCCATGGTGTGCAGTCCTTCAGGAGAACACCGTTCCAGCGTGGGTCCCCTGCAGGGTCACAAGTCCTGCCAGCAAACCTGCTCCAGTATGGGCTCCTCTCTCCACAGATCCGCAGGTCCTGCCAGGAGCCTGCTCCAGGGTGGGCTTCATACGGGGTCACAGCCTTTTTCAGGCATCCACCTGCTCTGGTGTGGAGTCCTTCACAGGCTGCAGGTGGATATCTGCTCCACTGTGGACCTCCCTGGGCTGCAGGGGGACAGCCTGCCTCACCATGGTCTTCACCACAGGCTGCAGGGGAATCTCTGCTCTGGTGCCTGGAGCACCTCCTCCCCCTCGTTTTTCACTGACCTTGGTGTCTGCAGGGTTGTTTCTCTTACATGTTCTCACTCCTCTCTCCGGCTGCAGTTTCTGTGCTGCAGCAACTTTTTTTTTCCTTCTTGAATATGTTATCACAGAGGCGCTACCACTGTCGCTGATTGGCTTGGCCAGCAGCGGGTCCGTCTTGGAGCCGGCTGGCTTTGGCCCTGTCGGACATAGGGGAAGCTTCCAGCAGCTTCTCACAGAAGCCAACCCTGTAGCCCCCCTGCTACCAAAACCTTGGCAGGCAATACATATCCAAACAGTCCTTAAGAATTCTCTATTGTAAGCAGAATCTTAAACCAGATAAACTTTACCTTGAGTACACGTAATGTAAACAGTCCTCGAATAACAAGCATACCACACTTCTCATGTTTTAGTTTTTTTTTCTTTAAGCTATCACAGCCTTCTTATTTGTTAATCAGTCTTTGGAAAGCTTGAGGCAACATTACTGCAATACTAAGGGAAAACAAGAGACAAAAATGTGCAGTTTTGTACTTGATGATTTTAAAAGCAATACATAGCTGCCACCATTCACAGCCCAATATGTATTATATTCAGAATTTCCATGTTTCCACTTGCCTAATTCATGCTTACTATATGAAAATGAAATGCAGTGTTGGAATTGAGTGGGGACTTCATGACAGATCTTCCAGGGCTTTTGTCAGGGAGACAATGGGATAAAGGATGTGGACCATGATAGTGGAACAGGCAAGAGAGTTAAGTACTGGTAGGATTTTTTTTTTTATCCTTGCAAACCTCCTGTGGATTATCTGATGGCATTCCTTTACTGTAGTGGCAATACAGCCCTGGCACAAAGTACAGGATGGGAGAAGTTCTTTTTGTGAGCATCATTTAAATGAGAATTTTCAAATTGGAGTGCATCCCAGACATGTTATTGAGAAATTAAAGTTTTTCCCCACTTAGTCCTCTCACAAACTGGAGTAAACAAGTCTCAGAAAGAAAAAAAATAAACCCTTCTGAAAATAGAGAAAACAACATCATTGTTTGAACTAGTGGTATGAGGAGTTGAATAGGAAATGTTTTTTGATCTCACAATTTTTGCAATTTGATAAATTTTCACATCAGGACAAACCTGAGTACTTCCTGTAAGGTTTGACAAAGAACAGTAAGAACAAGAACAGCTAATAGAATAGTGGTTATTTAGCCCATTTTTCTGGGACACTAGTGACTAAGGTTGCAGACCATGCTATATTTCTCTTCCATATCACAACTAAGTATCCCAGCTATCAGGCTTGTAACTTGTTGTGGTTTTTTTTTTAAAACTAGAAATTCCTGGATCTTAAGAAACTCTTTTTGGGCAGGTTCTCTAAACTGTTGTATTCTGGTAAATTATTCCTTTGTTAAAAAAAATATTTCTTAGCTACTTGTCTGAATGTCAAATAGACATTACTTGCACTACAGAGGATATTTGTTTAATGTTTTCATTATCCTTTAAAGTCAGTAGGAAGCCCTTTTCCCTGCTTCCCCCCCACTAAGTCATCTAACTATGATTCCAAGAGATTGTGAGACGGGAAACCAAAGGAACCTTAGTAGATATAGTAGATATATGAATGTAGATAGGAATTGTTTAATAATTATCTAGCTTATAATGAAGTTAAAGAAGTTTCAATAGAGGTAGACATGGCCCAAGGGGATGAGAAGTGATGTTTAACGTTTGCATTGTTGAGGCTGGCTGGGACAGGAGATAGTCCCTGATAAGAAGCAGCAGTGACTCCAAGAACCAGCCAAGACCGGCCTTGTGATTTGGACAAATGCCAAGGGACAACTGAGTCTGCGCAGGGACAGAAGGTTAAGAGTTCACCGTGAAGAAGACATACAGCCTTCATCTTCATGACCACCATAAGGAGGCACTGCGCAAGCACAGTTGAGAGGAGACTATGGAAATGACTTCCTGGAGCTAATTTTAATATGAAGCGGGGATAGGTAATGCCTATGTATAGGCGTATTGCGAAACTCTATGTATATGTAACACTTGACTGTATAAATTTAAAGTGAACTGCCAAATCAGGCGTGCATGACTTTGGTGGGACTACCCCCCGTGCTGCCCAGTGCTGAATGAACATACCTACTTTACAATCTCACCGATTGTGGAGTCTGTTTTCCGCACGTCAATTGCATGACCCAACATAACAAGTTTATCATCTAAAAAAGAATGATGTCCTGTGTCCTTTCTCTGCTGCTTACTTTACTTTGGCATTGTGGTGGTGCAGCCCCCCCAAGGCCACCCTGATATTTCAGGATAAGCTATATATGCTTTGGAAAAACTCCCATTGTGCTGTTATCTTGGTTGTAAATGCAGAGACTTATGGGCGCCAGGCACCCCCTGGCCACACCTGGGCCATCTGCTGCCTGAATTGTATATCAGAATGACTCAGCACGAATTGTGACCAGAATGTAAAATAATGACCAAAGCCAATCATCTTGAGACCTGATAGCTCTCAGGGACTGCAGTGGGCTGTGTGACCCAGTATGTCCTCCTGAGCTGGGACGCCTCTCAGGGTAGATTTCGCGAGGATTGAAAGATCGTCTGTCAACAATTTCGCAAGGACTTAAAGGCCTGATTTTGCAAGGTTCACTGCCTATCAGTTAATGAATGCCAGCACATAAAAGTAATTAATGAAACTCACAAAAGGGAAATTTTAATCATAGGTTAACCTATGTGTGTATGGGTATCTGTGCATGTGCATTTGCAGTTTGGTTCGGAACTATTTGCCTGTCTGTGTGTGGTTCAGAACTGTTTTCTCTGTCTGTGCATGTGTGTGATTTGATTTAGCCTCCGTCTGTGTACAACCCTGCTGTAAGTTTCAGGTGATCCTTGCCATTTTCAAATCTTTAACTAAGTCACAAATTTAATTGTAACAAATTCCACTGAATTGCTCTGTTAAATTGGCTCATAATTAAGTACTGTTAAAGTTTTACAACCTAATCTTGTGATCTATCTCAAAAATATTACTAAATCCTAAATTGCTGCTAAACCAAAGCTGTGTAACAAAATCTCATTCGCAACAGGCATCCACTGATAACTTCTGCTTTGCCAGATCCCTCTGTGAGTCACTTTAACCCATCAAATAGTAGATTACCCCAACAAAAGGAAAAATAAAAGGTGAATAGTTTTCTGATGTTGCAGTGATTTAAGTGAGGTCAGTAAAGAACCTAGTATGTTCCAGAGCAAGTGCCAGAGAAGGAGGTTGACCATATGGCCAGAAGCAGCAGAAGGGAAGAAGAAGTGAAGGCAAGATGGGGGGGGGGGGGAGGGGTGGAGATAGAGAAGAAGGGATCAAGACCTTTCTGGTGGTAACAAGCTTTTATGCTGACTCAATTGCTTGTGTGTTGCCTCAAGCCTTCAAAAGACTGATTAACAAATAAGAAGGTGATGATAGTTTAAAGAAAAAAAAAAACTAAAACACGAGAAGTGTGGTATGTTTTCTATTCGAGGACTGTTTAGATTATGTGTACTGAAGGTAAAGCTTATCTAGTTTAAGATTCTACTTACAATAGAGGATGCTTAAAGAGTCACAGACTTGCTAATTAAGGACATACATCCTCCTTTGGCATTGAGAAACAAGGGGTTGGCAAGAGAAACAAAGACCCTAGTGTCCTCAGATGACACATGACCATAAAAGGACAGAAGGAGTAGGGGTATTCTTCCCCAAACGACCACTGAAGACCACCGAAGACCACCAGAGACCCCCGTGCAGGCGTAGAAGACTCTGGGTTGATTGCTCAAGAGAACAACACGTCATGCTTGCTCAACATAATGAATATGCAATAGTTAGGCGAAACATATGTATTAGATAGGTGGTGGTGTTTTAACTGTAGTTTATAAGTATCAACTGAAAACCTGAGTAGGTGTGCTCGATTTGTGGAAATCTTCCACCTTGCACCCTGTGTAGAATAAAGCAATGTCTCCTCTCTAAACATACTCTGTGTGTTTCAGGAGTTACTTTCTGATCAGGTAACAGTTTTGGTGACCCAGATGGGACTTTAAAAGTGGATTTTGATCAACGCTTGCTACCACTGGAGCAATCACAAGGCAGACTCCACTGCGCACCAGAGGATTTTTCCGGAGGCTCCTCTTGTGATTCCCTGGTGGGTGGTAAGTGATCGATTGGAACCAGGGTGCTATTTGCTGTTTTGATATTATAAAGCGTATCTGTTTAAGGTACGAATTAGTGGATTAATTGCAGCTGCTGGTTGGAGGTATTTTATCTCTCCTGCATTAGTATGGTGACAACCAGAGCAGGTAGAGAGTTTGGTTTGTTTTGTTTTGGTGTACTTGTATTTTTGGTACTACTGGTTGTTTTAAATTGTTGTATTAGGTTATATTGGGAAACTCAGCTTCCTCTGAGGAAGCGGGAATAATTAAAGCTTCCCCATTGGGTTGTATTTTGAAACATTGGAACAAGTTTGGTGGGGATCCCCTAACAAGGAGGAAATTAAAAGAGTACTGTACTCAATGGTGGCCGGTGCATAAATTAGATGATGAAGAAAAATGGCCGGAAATGGGAACTTTGAATTACAATACCATTTTACAGCTAATGTTGTTTTTTAGAAGGCAAGATTAGTGGGATGAAATCCCATATGTGGATATGTTCTTTGCTTTAACAAATGATTATGAAACTCGAAAAAAATGCAAATTGTCAGTATTTGATTCAAACATGTTAATGAATGACAATATCTCAACTGATTGAGATTGCTTATAAGGTGTATAATAACAGAGAAGAGTTGGAAAAAAAATGAGAAAAACAAAAGGACAAACTAAAAGATCAGAAGCAAAAGGCTGCTATTTTAGCAGCAGCATTTACTCAAGCACATCCTCCAGGGGAAGGGGTTTCCCGAGAGGATGGGGATGTGAAAGGGAATGGGGAGGAGGGGGAAACGTACTTGGTCTCCCCCTTCTGCCCCTATCTCTGAGGCTGATTTACTAATGATCAGTACAGAGGATTCTGATTGATGGGGACGGGGGCTCAGCCCCAGCTGAGCCCCTGGTTCCAGTCAAGCTGGGGAATGAAATTGTTAAATTTTTGGTAGATACAGGGGCAACTTATTCTGTGTTAAATAGCTGTAAGGGACCTGTGAGTAAGTTCTCTATGTCGGTGGTTGGTGCCATGGGAAAGCGAGAGGTTAGGCCCTTTCTCTAACGTATTATGTGTGAAATTGGAAACAGAACATTGACACATGAATTTTTGTATATGGCAGAATGTCCATTATCTCTTATGGGATGGGATTTGCTAAAGAAATTGGGACCACAGATAACTTTTGGAAAAAAAACCCCAAACCACAAAATTCAAGCGCATATTCCTCGGAGTAATGCCTGGGGAGCACAAGTTTATATGTTACAGGAATCAATGGGAATTAAGGACATAAAGAATGCACAAGTTGAAATCCCCTCTGAAATTATGGATGTAGTGGTCCCCTTTGTGTGGGCAACAAAGAGGCCTGGAAGAGCTAAATCATCTGAACTGGTGAAAGTAGAATTAAAACAGGGAGTGAAACCATTCTGGACCTAAACGAGGCCTTTTTCTGTATTCCTCTGGAAGAACAGAGTCAAAAACTGTTTGCCTTTGAGTGGGAGAGTCCTACAACAGGATGCAAGATGCAGCTATGTTGGACAGTTCTTCCCCAAGGATTTAAGAATAGCCCTACCATTTTTGGTAATGTACTAGAGAAGGAATTGGAACAATGGCAAGGTAAGAACTCATTAATTACCTTGCTACGATATGTGGATGACATCCTGTTGGGGGCAAATACCGTTGAGGAGTGTAAAGAAGCAAATAGTAGTTTATTGAACTTTTTAGGGCTAGCTGGATATCGAGTGTCTCAGAAAAAGGCGCAGATTGCACAGAAAAATGTGACCTATCTTGGTTTTGAAATTTCTCAAGGAGAAAGAAAACTGGGGATTGAGAGGAGGGAAGTGATTTCGTCAGATTGCCCCACCCAAACCAAAAAGAGTTAAGAAGATTTCTTGGAATGGCCGGGTGGTGTTGCCTTTGGATACCTAACTTTGGATTGATGGCTAAACCTTTCTATGAGAGCATTAAAGGACCAGGAGAAGTGTTGGAATGGACTCCGGAATGTCAGAAAGGGTTTGATGATATAAAGGTTTCTTTTATGAGGGCCCCTGCACTAGGCCTCCCCAGTTTGACAAAGCCTTTTGAGCTTTATGTGCATGAACGAGGACATCAAGTGATGGGAGTGCTTGTGCAAACTTTAGGGGACTGGAAAAGACCGGTAGCTTACTTTTCGAAATGACTGGATAGCATAAGCTCTGGATGGCCAGGATGCTTGAAGGCAGTGGCTGCAGCAGTGATGTTAATACAGGAGGCACAAAAGTTAACAATGGGACAGAGAATCACTGTTTATGTGCCACATGCAGTTATAGCTGTTTTGGAACAAAAAGGACATCATTGGCTGTCTCCAAGCAGGATAGTACAGTATCAAGCCATATTGCTTGAACAAGAGGACAGACTATTAAGCAAGTATATTCTAGCTGTCCAGATTTAAAGGACTCCCCTTTACAACATCCCGATTGGGAGCTATTCACTGATGGAAGTAGCTTTGTAAATAAAGGGGAACGGAAGGCCAAGTATGCTGTTATGACTTTGGAGAAGGAAATAGAAGTGGAACCATTGCCTGTCCTATAATGAAGGAGCTAATGGGAGTTGAAGCTTTGCTTGAGGCAACCAGACGATATGCTGTGGGAATTAATATGTTGTTAGTAGCTAAAAGGATTGTACAGAAATGTGAAGTTTGTTTAAAGAATAATCCTAAAATTCAGAAAAGGCCCCCCCTAGGAGAGGTAAGAAAAGGTTATACACCTGGAGATTACTGGCAAATTGATTTTTTTGAACTACCTAATTGTAAAGGATATAAATATCTACTGGTGATTGTGGATACTTTTTCAGGATGGCCTGAAGCTTTCCCATGTCGCACCAACAAGGCAAGGGAAGTAGTAAAGGTTTTATTGAAAGAAATCATTCCAAGATTCAGGGTACCGGGAGGGTTCTCCTCAGATTGAGGACCGCACTTTGTAGCAGAAATAGTCCAAGGGGTATCCAAATTTTTACAAATCAAATGGGACTTGCATATCCCATGGAGGCCGCAGTCTAGTGGGAAAGTAGAAAGAATGAATCAAACAATTAAGAGACAATTGAATAAAATTTGTCAGGAAACTCAGTTGAAATGGCCAGAAGCTCTCCCTTCAATATTGTTGAGAGTGAGAATTACACCAAGACCTAAGGAAAAGGTTAGCCCTTTTGAGATATTATATGGGAAACCTTATCAAAGCATGAATCATGAGCGAGGATCTATAGAATTAATAGGGAAACAATATCTTAAAGAATATGTGATTTCTCTAGGGAAATTCTGTCTTCTCTTAACAGGTATCTACAATTAAGGATGCCTTTGGGCCTGGATACTGCAGTTCATGAATTTCAGCCAGGAGATTGGGTTTATTTAAAAACCTGGAACGATGAACCTCTGAAGGCATCTAAAATTTAAAGGGGTTAATTCATAAATTGTACTCGGGAGCAGGGCACAGTATGTTTTTGTTTATTATTGTGATAATCTGTTCATGATTTTGATAGGAATATGGAATATGTTTCGGGAGTTACTTTCTGATCAGGTAACATGTGGAACAGCAGCCTAAGCCTACTTCCCAGATTATATGTTTTACTGTGTATCACCCTGTAAGTATAATTTCCAAATTCTATCTAGTTGTTAACTGCAGCTTATACTGTTATTTTAAGGTAGTTCATATTGTACAATTTTAATTGTTCATTTGTGTAAGCTTCATTATTCATTACTTTTCCCATTACAAGAAGCCCATAACATAATATGCTGTTACCAATATCTCACTTACCACTTTGTAAAAGAGGGCTGCCCCAGGGAAACCATCTAATTTGCCACTGATATCACAAGATGTTATTGCTGGAACTGGGTATTAGTTAATTCTCCCATTATTTTGAAGTGTTATGTTGGAACTTTGACCTGACCTTTGATGACATCCTGTGAAGAACAACCCTGTCTATAGATGTATCCTTCAGGGATGTGAAAAGTGATTCAATGGAAACAATAACAATACTTGATGAAATAACAGTAAAGGTTCTTTTTCCCAACTTGAGAACAGAAGCACTGAGACTGTAACATTCTTTTTGTTAGCACAAAGGCAAGCTCTTGCAGATTTAGCAGAATGAATGGCACAGATTTCTTTTCAACTGAAAAGAGCTCTTTACCAGTAATTCTGTTGTATTGTGAACAATTCATGAAGCCTTCCTTGAATTTCAGAGCATCTGCTCAATCACTTGAAAACAGTTAAAGAGTCAGCTAATAATAATAATAAAGGCTTTGCTTGAATAATGTATATGACTCAGGCTTAACATTTCTACTACATGGCACAGACTGTAGAGAAACAAAAGCTCTTTAATCTTTTCATCCTTCGAGTGGGGGTAAAGATATCTTTTGTATTACACATTCTTAAAATAGGGATATGAACCCTAAATTTTACTTTCAATTTATTCAGTGGAAAGACTTTCATTAATTTCAGTTGGAGCTTGATCATGCACACAGTGTTTTCAGAGGTGTCCACATTCAGTTGCTGTTCTTGCCAGTTGACTAGACGGAGGCTCTTTTTACTGTGAAATTTTAATATAAAACTTGATGTATTCTTTGTCTTCTAGCTTCTAATTCAGCATATCTTTTTATTTTAAGAAGTGGAAAATGCCTTTGGTATGAAATTAAATTCATTGAATTAAATAATGCTGAAGATCCCACTTGAGTGACGATAAATAAGAGGGTAGAAAATGATCAGTTCAGTAAGGCTGCATACATCACCTATGATCACTGTGCTTTATGTTCCTCACCTGTTGTGCTCCTTACTGCTTCTGTGGTGATCTCTGTATTTGCTTCTGTCATGCTATGCTATGCACCTACTCTTAATCATCACCTGCTTCCCAGAGAAACTTACATAATGAAAAAAAAAAATCTATTATAGGTCCCTCAGAGCTAGTTAGATTTCACTGCAGATGAATTGGAAAGATCTTTGAGGGGAAAATTTAGCAAAGCTGAGAGAACCCATCTCAAAAAGAAGGCAGCATTTGTATCAGACTTCTAACCTGGCAATTAAGGATAAATGCACAGCTAAAGTAAATGAAGAGGAGAACATAAAAAGGGGAATAGGAAAGAATCATGTAGAAAGTGAAAAAGAACCGTGGCAAATATGGCTAACAGTCTGATGAACTTCATTCCTGACTTACACTTGGGATCTGCAGAACTCAGATATTGTCTCATTGGAAATATTATCAAGGAAAATGCAATGGGAACAAGAGTCTCTGGTGGAAATTGTGTTTTCCTCCTTCCATGCCTGTTTTTGTTCTATTCATTTTGGCCTCTTCACAGTATCCACATGAGAATGGGTAATCCTCTGGATTTTTTAAGTGCTTGTTTCTCCACACCTGTGTGCTGCTTTTCTCTCTCACATCTTATCCCTCATACTTACACATATCTACCAGTATTTAAATAGAATGCTGAGATTGTAGCACATCAGTTAAACAATCCTTCCTTTCTCCTTCAAAACTCTAAACAGTATGTAATTTAAACAAAGCCAAATAAAATAAAAATCCCTTCACTGAATTGAGGGTTTCTTTTTGTAATCTGTAATATAAGCTATCACAAGCTTTTAGGTACTATTTTAAGGAAATATACATTGTTTTCACAAAACACATACTAGAAAAGCAACAGTTATACTATGAACTTCTTGTATGGTATGAGACACACAGTTATCTGTGATTTGATCATTCTGATGTACCAACAATGCAGGAATTAGTTCAGTCTGAATTTACATCACAAAAGCCTAATGTTTTCTGTGTACCTTATGTACACATGATTTTCCCATAAGACTCAATTCTTCCCTTTTTTTACCCAAGTATTCAGATACCTACCACTCTGGTTAGTACTGGTATCCTTCTGCCCTCTGCTATGTTTATACAAGTCAGATGGAGCCCACACATCTCAATTACAGTGATAGAACTGTAATTTTTTCTTCAAGGCTTCCAAATAGACTTGTGGTAAGAATAAACAATATGTAGGTTACAAGCATTAAAGTATTTTGCGTCTTATTCTGAGAAATTATTCATGTATAAACACATCATTTAGAAAAAGACAGGAAAAAGTAAAACTTTGAGACCATTTCATACAAAAAAACTGTAAGATTCCGGGAATCTAATATGTCTTGGACTCAGTTTTTCCCATAGATATTCAAATTCTATTAAAATGAGTAGAGCTATGTGTAAATAACTGAAAGCAGGAATTACCTCTCCTTGATTGTACACTTCTTTTTTCAACAAGTTACAAACAATATAGTAGGTTCACCTGATTCTGGACCATAAGAATAATATATTCTTATAACTGTACATGAGCAGTGACTTATTTTGTTCAAATTCAGCATAAATGGCTACCAGCTTCAATCCTTGTACTTCTTTGACAAGGTAGCTTTAACTGTTTTTACAGCATGTTTTGAACTCTGGAAAACACCTCCAGTTCATTTTAACCTTCAAAATTTCTGTCCCCTCTTTTCTTTGATTTGTTATATGGGCTTCCTCCCTTAATTAGAAAAATGAGTGCCTTGCTCAAATGCTGCATAACTAGCTAATAGAATGATTACAATCTGCAATTTAGGGTTTTAAAAAACATTTTCTAATATATGTAATTATATAACCAAACAAGTCAATTATATCTGTAGATGATCCTAAGAAATTAATGGTTTCTATGTAAACATGTATGGGCATTAAACTTCAGTAATGTGCACTTCCACAGTGACATGCTATAATGACCCAATGATAATAGTAATATTTTACAGTTCCTTACAATGAAAGGAATATATTATTATTGTGGATACATGAATCAGCAAAGCTCTTTTATCTGTTATGTTTACACATTCAAATGAAATGAAGTCCTTTATAAGGTATCAACTTTGACCCAGAAATATTTGTGATTGAATACAGCAATGTATGCTGAAGTGTACTTAAGAACTTTGAGGTAATTTTGGGTTTTCTCAGATCTTGAAAACCTCAGTATTAATTTGAAAAAAAAGGGTAATCACATCCAGCAGCTTCCATCGACAGAAATTATGTCAACTACTTCCTCTAATACTCTCCTGGGGAGGAGTGAGCGAGCAGCCATGTGGTGCTTAGTTGCCGGCTGGGTTTAAACCACAACAGTCCTTTATGGTACCAAATGTGGGGCTCGAAGGGTTGAGATAGTGACAGATCTGACCAGAGTGTGTTAAAACAAATTTTTTATATGCATTTCTTATATTAGTTAAATAGTCGCTGGTCACAATGTTGGTTCATTTGTTCACATGGCGGCGTTGTTTAAGTTCTTATATGCTCTATGTATACCCTGCGGTTACGTTTATCACCTCTGGGAGAGGGATCAGGACTATCATTTTGCTGTACTGGGTAATGTCGATTTATGATATGATTACATCACTGGTCCTGAGGTTAAACTGGTATTTGTATGTGGCATTGCTGTCATGTCGGTACCTCGGGCGCCCTCTCTCGGAATTTATTAGTAATCGCACCCAATCTATATGGAAGATGGAGGGGGGGGTACTGAATCCTGCTCTTTCACCTCCCCTTTCTCCTTCAGGCTAATTACAACAGCTTTTGAGAATTTTGAATATCCTTGGGATGTTCAAGCGAGCATGCTGTTATTGCTAAGTCTTCTGAATGCGTTTCAGGTCTTGTTTAGGGTTACACAAAATTTTTTTAAAAACGCCTCCTAGAGATCTGCCCCAAGGTTGGATAGTCATGGGTGGCATGGTATGTGGGAGAATATGGGCAAGTATCTAGAGAACTTCTCACCTCCAATGGTTTGGAACTTAATTCCCAAACAACTACAGGACCCTGATGAATTGAAAGAGTATTTGAAAGGAAAATGCTGTGGCTATTCCAAAGAGGCACAACTTACCGCACTGTGCTGGGCCCTGGCCAGTATCTACCAAACACTGCTCGATATTATGTAGCACGCTCATGGGAAAGGGAGGGAAAAAAGACTGACAGACACTGCAGCTATTCCAACCCTTGTGACAAGCACTGGGCCTACTCAAACCCCAGCAACAGACACTGCAGCTGAACCAGAGAACCAACCTGTGCCAGTATCAGTCGCCCCCATACAGAAGAAAAATACAAAAAAATCAGTTTGCTTAGTGAGGGTTGAAGGTGAACCAGAGTCATCATGAGAACAGGAGGAAGAGGCAGAACCAGAGGTAATCTCCCGATCCCTATCCCTGAGTGAGCTGTGAGATATGCGAAAAGATTTCGGCCACCATCCAGGCAAGCACATTGTTACCTGGCTGCTCCGATGCTGGGACAATGGGGCTAATAGCCTAGAATTAGAGGATAGGGAAGCTAAGCAGCTGGGATCCCAGTCTAGGGAAGGGGGCATTGACAAGGTGGTTGGGAAAAAGACACAAGTCCTCAGCCTCTGGAGGTGACTCCTATAAAGTGTGAAGGAAAGGTACCCCTTCAAGGAAGATGTTATATGTCACCAAGGCAAGTGGACCACCATGGAGAGAGGTATCCAGTACCTGAGGGAATTAGCCGTGCTAGAGATGATTTATAATGATCTGGATAATGAGCAGTTACCCACAGATTCAGACAAAGTCCAAAGCACACGACCCATGTGGCAGAGGTTTCTACGAAGTGCACCACTGTTGTATGCCAACTCATTGGCAGTAATGAACTGGAAAAAAGGTGAGGGACAAACAGTGGATGAAGTGGCTGGCCAACTCAGGCAATATGAAGAAAGTCTCTCTTACTCCCTACAGGCCTCTGTCTCAGCTGTGGACAAACTGTCCTGGGAGTTCCATCAATTCCAAGAGGATATGTCCTACTCCCTGCCTCTACGGGCCCGTATCTCAGCTATTAGGAGTAAGTGTTCTTCTGCACAAGACAGAGGATATAGAAGGTACACACCACAGGGTACCCTGTGGTTTTACCTACGTGACCACGGAGAGGACATAAGGAAGTGGGACGGAAAACCTATCTTGAACCTAGAGGCATGGGTAGATGAGTTGCGAGGAAAACCAATCACAAAAGGGGATTATTCCTGGAAAAATGACACTCTGGTATCTAATGGGCAGTTCCCCAGAAAAAGTAGAAGGGCTGATCTTATTTCTGATCTTAATAAAAGGACTTCTGATTCGTATTTACAACAAGTGAGCAACAAATACTATAACCAGGATTAGAGGGGCCCTGCCTCCATTCAGGTGGAGGAAGAGGACAACCAGATTTATTGGACTGTGTGGATTTGATGGCCTGGCACGTTAGACCCACAGGAGTACAGGGCTTTAGTAGACACCGGCACACAGTGCACTCTAATGCCATCAAGTTATAAAGGGGCAGAACCCATCTGTATTTCTGGTGTGACAGGGGGATCCCAAGAGTTAACTGTATTGGAGGCTGAAGTAAGCCTAACTGGAAATGAATGGCAGAAACACCCCATTGTGACTGGTCCAGAGGCTCCGTGCATCCTTGGCATTTGGTATAGCTGCCTTGGAGATGGAGGAAATTGAACAGCTGTCTACCCTGCCTGGTCTCTCTCAAGACCCTTCGATTGTGGGGTTGCTCAAGGTTGAAGAACAACAAGTGCCAATTGCTACCACGACGGTGCACCGGCGGCAATATACCAACAACCGAGACTCTCTGATTCCCATCCACAAGTTGATTCATCAACTGGAGAGCCAAGGAGTGATCAGCAAAACTCACTCACCCTTTAATAGTCCCATATGGCCAGTGTGAAAGTCTAATGGGGAGTGGAGGCTAACAGTTGACTATTGTGGCCTGAATGAAGTCACGCCGCCGCTGAGTGCCGCCGTGCCAGACATGCTAGAACTTCAATACAAACTAGAGTCAAAGGCAGCCAAGTGGTACACTACAACTGACATAGCTAATGCATTTTTCTGAATCCCTTTGGCAGCAGAGTGCTATCCAGAATTTGCTTTTACTTGGAGGGGTGTCCAGTACATTTGGAATCGATTGCCCCAGGGGTGGAAACACAGCCCCACCATTTGCCATGGACTGATCCAGGCTGTGCTGGAACAGGGTGAAGTGCTGGAACAGGGTGAAACTCTGGAACACCTGCAATACATTGATGACATCATCATATGGGGCAACACAGCAGAAGAAGTCTTTGAGAAAGGGAAGAAAATAATCCAAATCCTTTTGAAGGCCAGTTTTGCCATAAAAGAAAGTAAGGTCAAGGGACCTGCAGGGGAGATCCAGTTTTTAGGAATATGTCGTGGTTTAACCCCAGCCAGCAACTAAGCACCACGCAGCCGCTCACTCACTCCCCCCCCATCCAGTGGGATGGGGGAGAAAATCAGGAAAAGAAGTAAAACTCCTGGGTTGAGATAAGAACGATTTAATAGAACAGAAAAGAAGAGACTAATAATGATAATGATAACACTAATAAAATGACAACAGTAGTAATAAAAGGATTGGAATGTACAAATGATGCACAGGGCAATTGCTCACCACCCGCCAACCGACACCCAGCCAGTCCCCAAGCGGCGATTCCCTGCCCCCACTTCCCAGTTCCTAAACTAGATGGGACGTCACATGGTATGGAATACACTGTTGGCCAGTTTGGGTCAGGTGCCCTGGCTGGGCATGAGAAGCTGAAAAATCCTTGACTGTAGTCTAAACACTACTGAGCAACAACTGAAAACATCAGTGTTATCAACATTCTTCACATACTGAACTCAAAACATAGCACTGTACCAGCTACTAGGAAGACAGTTAACTACATCCCAGCTGAAACCAGGACAGAATAAAATGGCAAGATGGACATCGTCAGATCCCCATGGATGTGATCAACAAAATAGCAGCTACGTCTACACCAACTAGCAAAAAGAAAACACAAGCTTTCTTAGGCATTTGGGGGTTTTTGGAGAATGCATGTTCCAAATTACAGTCTGATTATAAGCCCTGTCTATCAAGTGACCCAGAAGAAGAATGATTTTAAATGGGGCCCTGAGCAACAACAAGCCTTTGAACAAATTAAACAGGAGATTGTTCATGCAGTAGCCCTTGAACCAGTCCGGACAGGACAAGATGTTAAAAATGTGCTCTACACTGCAGCTGTGGAGAATGGCCCTACCTGGAGCCTCTGGCAGAAAGCACCTGGGGAGACCCAAGGCCAACCCCTGGGGTTTTGGAGTCGAGGATATCAAGGAGGCGAGGCCTGCTATACTCCAACTGAAAAAGAGATATTGGCAGCATATGAAGGCTATTGAGCTATCTCGGAAGTGGTTGGTACTGAAGCACAGCTCCTCTTAGCACCCCGACTGCCAGTGCTGGGCTGGATGTTCAAAGGGAGGGTCTCCTCTACACATCACGCGACTGATGCCACATGAAAGAAGTGGGCCGCACTGATCACACAACGAGCTTGCATAGGAAACCCCAGTCGCCCAGGAATTTTAGAAGTGATCACGGACTGGCCAGAAGGCAAAGATTTTGGAATGTTGCCAGAGGAGGAGGTGACATGGGCTGAAGAGGCCCCACTGTATAATAAACTGCCAGAAAATGAGAGGCAATATGCCCTGTTCACTGATGGGTCCTGTCGCATTGTGGGAAAGCATCGGAGGTGGAAGGCTGCTGTATGGAGTCCTATAGGACAAGTCGCAGAAACTGCTGAAGGAGAAGGTGAATCGAGTCAGTTTGCAGAGGTGAAAGCCATCCAGCTAGCATTAGACATTGCTGAAAGAGAAAAGTGGCCAGTGCTCTGTCTCTATACTGACTCATGGATGGTGGCAAATGCCCTGTGGGGGTGGTTACAGCAATGGAAGCAGAGCAACTGGCAGCGCAGGGGTCAACCCATCTGGCCTGCTGCGTTGTTGCAAGATATTGCGTCCCAGCTAGAGAATGTGGTTGAAAAAGTACATCACGTAGATGCTCATGTACCCAAGAGTCAGGCCAATGAAGAACATCAAAATAACCAACAGGTGGATCAGGCTGCCAAGAGTGAAGTGTCTCAGGTGGACCTGGACTGGCAACATAAGGGTGAGCTAGTTATGGCTTGGTGGGCCCATGACACCTCAGGCCATCAGGGAAGAGATGCAACATATAGATGGGCTTGTGATCTAGGGGTGGACCTGACTATGTACACTGTCGCGCAGGTTATTCATGAATGTGAAACATGTGCTGCAATTAAGCAAGCCAAGCGGCTAAAGCCCCTGTGGTATGGAGAGCGATGGCTGAAATATATAAATATGGGGAAGCCTGGCAGATTGACTATATCACACTCCCACAAACCCGCCAAGGCAAGCGCTATGTGCTTACAATGGTGGAAGCAACCACTGGGTGGCTGGAAACATATTCTGTACCCCATGCCACTGCCCAGAACACTATCCTGGGCCTTGAAAAGCAGGTCTTGTGGCAACACGGCACCCCAGAAAGAACTGAGTCAGACAATGGGACTGTCATGGTTTAACCCCAGCCATCAACCAAACACCACACAGCCACTCACTCACTTCCCCTCCACCCAGTGGGATGGGGGAGAGAACTGGGAAAAAAAAGTAAAAATTGTGGATTGAGATAAGAACAGTTTAGTAGATCAGAATGGAAGAAACTAATAATGATAATAGTAAATGTCCTGGGTTCAGCTGGGATAGTTAATTTTTACAGGAACCTGGGAGGTGGGGGGCATAGCCGGGGCAGCTGACCTGAACTAGCCAAGGAGCTATTCCATACCATGTGACGTCATGCTCAGTATATATATGGGGAGCAGGCCGGGGGGTGCTCTCGACTTTCGGTGGGGGAAGTGGCGGAGCTTTGGGTCCTGGGTGGTGAGCAGTTGCACTGTGCATCACTCTTTTTGTATACTCTTTCATTAGTACCGTTGTTGTTGTTGTAATTTCTTTGTGTTGTCCCAGTAAACTGCCTTTATCTCAACCCTCAAGGTTCCAGTTTGTTTTTTTTCTTTTCTCTCCTCCATCTTCCCCCTATCCCACCGGAGGGGGGCGGGAGGAGTGAGCGAGCGGCCGCGTGGTCCTTTGTTACCAGCTGGGCTGAAACCATGACAGTCCTTTTTGGCGCGAAGGGTTGAGATAAAGACAGATCTGGCCAGAGTGTGTTGTAACAAATTTGTCATACGCATTTCTTATACTAGATAAATAGATGTTAGTCACAATGTTGATTCAGCTGTTTACATGGTGGCATTTTGTAAGCTCTTATATGCTCTATGTATTGCCTGTAGTTGCGTATCTCATCTCTGGGAGAGTGATTGGGATTATCATTTTGCTGTACTGGGCAATGTCGACTTGTGAAATGATTACATCACTGGTCATGAGGTTAAGCTGGTATCTGTATGAGGCAGTGATATCATTTCCATACTTTGGGCACCTTCTATCAGAATTTATTGGTAATTACACCCAATCCATGGGGAAGTTAGGGGGGGATACTTCCCCCCGTCCGTTCCCCTCCCTTTTCTCCTTCCGACTAATTACAACAGCTTTCGAGAATTTTGAATATCCTTGGGACGCGCAAGCCAGTGTGCTGTTAGTGCTATGCCTCCTGAATGTGTTTCAGGTCTTGTTTAGGGCTACAAAAAGGCTCTTTAAGAGTACCACCCAGAGATCTGCCCCAAAGCTGGATATTCATGGGTGGCACGGCATGTGGGAGGATGTGGGCAGGTATCTAGAGAACTTCTCACCTCCAGTGACCTGGAAGTTCACTCCCAAACAACTACAGAACCCTCATGAAGTGACAGAATTTTTGAAAGAAAAATGCTGTGGCTATCCCAGAGACACACAACTCACTACACTGTGCTGGGCCCTGGCTGGTATCTACCAAACACTGCTTGATATTATGCAGCACCCCCAGGGGGAAAAGGGGGAAAAGATGGAAAACAGGACAACATGCACCGTGGCTACCCAAACCCCGACAACAAGCACCATGGCTGCCCCTACCACGACAACAGGTACCATGCCTAACCCTACCCCGGTGACAGATACTGCCACTAAACCAGAGAACCAACCTGTGCCACTATCAGTCGCCCCTGTACAGAAAAAGAAACACACAAAGAAATCAGTTCGCTTAGTGAGAGATGAAGATGAACCAGGGTCATCGCGAGAACAGGAGGAAGAGGCAGAACCTGAAATAATTACCCGATCTCTATCCCCGAGTGAGTTGCGTGACATGCGAAAAGATTTTGGCCGCCACCCAGGTGAGCACATTGTTACCTGGCTGCTCCAATGCTGGGATAATGGGGCTAGTAGTGTGGAATTAGAGGGTAAGGAAGCCAAGCAGCTGGCATCCCTGTCTAGGGAAGGGGGCATCGACAAGGTGATTGGGAGAAAAACACAAGTCCTCAGCCTCTGGAGGCGACTTCTGTTAGGTGTAAAGGAAAGATACCCCTTCAGGGATGAAGTTACATGTCACCAAGGCAAGTGGACCACCATGGAGAGAGGTATCCAGTACCTGAGGGAATTAGCCGTGCTGGAGGTGATTTATAATGATCCAGAAAATGCGCAGTCACCCACAGATCCAGATGAAGTCCAATGCACACAACCGATGTGGCGGAAGTTTCTACGAAGTGCACCACCAACCTATGCCAACTCATTGGCAGTAATGTCCTGGAAAGAAGGCTATGGACAAACGGTGGATGAATTGGCTGTCCAACTCCGGCAATACGAAGGAAGTCTCTCTTCCTCCCTATGGGCCTGTGTCTCAGCTGTAGAGGAATTGTCCCGAGAGTTCCAGCAATTCAAAGTGGATATGTCCTCCTCCTCACCTGTACAGGCCCGCATTGCAGTTATTGGGAGTAAGCGTTCCTCTGCCCAAGAGAGAGGAGAGAGAAAGTACACATGACGGGCTAACCTGTGGTTTTACCTGCATGACCATGGAGAGGACATGAGGAAGTGGGATGGAAAAACCTACCTCAGTCTTGGATGCACGGGTACGGGAGTTGCGAGAAAAAGCAACCAGAAAAGAGGATTCTTCTTGGAAAACTGCTGCTCCAGTTTCCCGTGAGCAGTCCCCCGGACGCAGTAGATGGGCTGATCTCATTTCTGATCCTCTTGAAGGGACTTCTGATTCACATTTGCAAAAAGTGAGTAACGGACATTCTAACCAGGATTAGAGGGGCCCTGCCTCCAGCCAGGTGGAGGAGAGGGACAACCGAATCTACTGGACAGTGTGGATTCGATGGCCTGGCACATCAGACCCACAGGAATATAAGGCTCTAGTAGACACTGGTGCACAATGCACCCTAATGCCATCAAGTTCTAAAGGGGCAGAACCCATCTGTATCTCTGGTGTGACAGGGGGATCCCAAGAGCTAACCATATTGGAAGCTGAAATGAGTCTAACCGGGAATGAGTGGCATAAACACCCCATTGCAACTGGCCCAGAGGCCCCGTGCATCCTTGGTATAGATTATCTCAGGAGGGGGTATTTCAAGGACCCAAAAGGGTACCGTTGGGCCTTTGGTATAGCTGCATTGGAGACGGAGGGAATAGAACAGCTGTCTACCCTGCCTGGTCTCTCCCAAAACCCTTCGGTTGTGGGGTTGCTGAGGGTTGAAGAACAACAGGTGCCAATTGCTACCATGGTGGTGCACCGGCGGCAATATCGCACCAACCGAGACTCCCTGATCCCCATCCATAAGCTGATTTGCCAATTGGAGAGCCAAGGAGTGATCAGCAAGATTCACTCACCCTTTAATAGTCCCATATGGCCCGTGCGGAAATCTAATGGGGAATGGAGACTAACAGTAGATTATCGGGGGCTGAATGAAGTCACGCCACCGCTGAGCGCTGCTGTGCCAGATATGTTAGAGCTTCAGTATGAACTGGAATCAAAGGCAGCTAAGTGGTATGCCACAACTGACATTGCTAATGCATTTTTCTCCATTCCTTTGGCAGCGGAGTGCAGGCCACAGTTTGCTTTCACTTGGAGGGGCGTCCAGTACACCTGGAATCGACTGCCCCAGGGGTGGAAACACAGCCCCACCATTTGCCATGGACTGATCCAGACTGCACTGGAACAGGGTGAAACTCTGGAACACCTGCAATACATTGATGACATCATCGTATGGGGCAACACAGCAGAAGAAGTTTTTGAGAAACGGAAGAAAATAATCCAAATCCTTTTGAAGGCTGGTTTTGCCATAAAAGTAAGTAAGGTCAAGGGACCTGCACAGAAGATCCAGTTCTTAGGAATAAAATGGCAAGATGGACGTCGTCAGATCCCTGCAGACGTGATCAACAAAATAGCAGCTATGTCCTCACCGACTAATAAAAAGGAAACACAGACTTTCTTAGGTGTTGTGGGCTTTTGGAAAATGCATATTCCAAATTACAGTCAAATTGTAAGTCCTCTCTACCAAGTTACCCAGAAGAAGAACAATTTTAAATGGGGGCCTGAGCAACGACAAGCCTTTGAACAAATTAAGCGGGAGATTGTTCATGCAGTAGCCCTTGAACCAGTCCGGACAGGACAAGATGTTAAAAATGTGCTCTACACTGCAGCTGGGGAGAATGGCCCTACCTGGAGCCTTTGGCAGAAAGCACCTGGAGAGACCCGAGGCCGACCCCTGGGGTTTTGGAGTTGGGGATATCGAGGTTCCGAAGCTTGCTATACTCCAACTGAAAAAGAGATATTGGCAGCATATGAAGGAGTTCGAGCCGCCTCAGAAGTGGTTGGTACTGAAACACAGCTCCTCTTAGCACCCCGACTGCCAGTGCTGGGCTGGATGTTCAAAGGGAAAGTTTCCTCTACACATCACGCGACTGATGCCACGTGGAGTAAGTGGATTGCACTGATCACACAACAGGCTCGCATAGGAAACCCCAGTCGCCCAGGAATTTTGGAAGTGGTCACGGACTGGCCAGAAGGCAAAGATTTTGGAATGTCGCCAGAGGAGGAGGTGACATGGGCTGAAGAGGCCCCGCTGTATAATAAACTGCCAGAAAATGAGAGGCAATATGCCCTGTTCACTGATGGGTCCTGTCGCATTGTGGGAAAACATCGGAGGTGGAAGGCTGCTGTATGGTGTCCTATAGGACAAGTCGCAGAAACTGCTGAAGGAGAAGGTGAATCGAGTCAGTTTGCAGAGGTGAAAGCCATCCAGCTAGCATTAGATATTGCTGAAAGAGAAAAGTGGCCAGTGCTCTATCTCTATACTGACTCATGGATGGTGGCAAATGCCCTGTGGGGGTGGCTACAGCAATGAAAGACGGGCAACTGGCAGCGCAGAGGCAAACCCATTCAAGGGGTTGTTTTTGCTCAGGGACCTGGGTACACCTGGTGGGTGATGCAGAAGGATGGGGAAGTTCGATGTGTACCTCAGGGAGATTTGATTTTGGGAGAGAATAGCCAGTGAATTGGGCTGTATGATACTTAACTGCTAAATAACCTGCCAATGCATGTCATTGTATCTATAGTGTCTATATGCCATATCAAGGGTATTACTGTAAGAATTACCCAAATGACTGCAGGATGGACTTTGAAACTGAGCCAAGTACAACAGCGATAGAACTTGAACTGGCACCCAGCAATTTCCTCAAGATCAACATCTTCGACCTGCAGACCAAGGGCGTGGGTTGCACCAAATGTACTAGCCACAAGTTCCAGAGGCAGCATACAACAACCCATCATCTCACACCATCTCTCTTATCCTGAAGAACTGTTACAACAGATGGAGCCCCAAAGTCATGGACTAAATAAAATCGATGGACACATTAGAGGGATAGCCCATAGGCTAAAGGAATACCATTTGCGTGTGTGTGTGCGGGGGGGGGGGGGGGGGGGGCGGCGCAAGTCCATATACTTATATATATAAGACAAGGAAAGTGGTAGTGGTTGATTGGAAAATGTAAGATCTGGGCATGATGTAGATGGTATAGAATAAGGGGTGGATAATGTCCTGGGTTCAGCTGGGATAGAGTTAATTTTTACAGGAACCTGGGAGGTGGGGGGCATAGCCAGGGCAGCTGACCTGAACTAGCCAAGGAGCTATTCCATACCATGTGGCATCATGCTCAGTATATAAATGGGGAGTGGGCCGGGGGGTGCTCTCGACTTTCGGTGGGGGAAGTGGCGGAGCGTCGGGTCCCGGGTGGTGAGCAGTTGCACTGTGCATCACTCTTTTTGTATACTCTTTCATTAGTACCGTTGTTGTTGTTGTAATTTCTTTGTGTTGTCCCAGTAAACTGCCTTTATCTCAACCCTCAAGGTTCCAGTTTGGTTTTTTTTCTTTTCTCTCCTCCGTCTTCCCCCTATCCCACCGGAGGGGGGCGGGAGGAGTGAGCGAGCGGCCGCGTGGTCCTTTGTTACCGGCTGGGCTGAAACCACGACAGTAACAATACTAAAATGACAATGATAATAAAAGGATTGGAATATACGAAATCAGTGATGCACAATGCAGTTGCTTACCACTTGTTGATGGATGCCCAGTTAGTTCTCGAGCAGCAACCCCCCCCATGCCAACTCCCCCCAGTTTATATACTAGGCATGTTGTCACATGGTACAGAATACCCCTTTGGCCAATTTGGGTCTTGTGCCCTGGCTGTGTCCCCTCCCAACTCCTTGTGCCCCTCCAGCCTTCTTGCTGGCTGGGCATGAGAAGCTGAAAAATCCTTGACTTAGTCTAAACACTACTTAGCAACAACTGAAAACATCAGTGTGTATACGGACGGGTTAAAAGATGGGATTTTGGTCCGTGGATGAACACTGGGGGAGAGGTAGATAGCCAAGGAAAACGCAGACAGCACAGAAAATGGATGGTTTGTTGCCCGTTGCTTGGAATGCTGACCACGGAGATAAGAAAGCTGAGCAATACTGGGGGAGGACACGCAGCAGGCTGTTGCACAGCACAGCTGTGTGGATGATCAGCGCATGACTGCTGGATTATGACAATATGCCGCGTGTACAAAGCCCATGAACCAATAGACAGGATGGCTATGGCTCGTGCAGTGTGCCTGGCCAGCGAGCGCATGCGTCATAGGCTCCCTATGTTGCAACCAAGGCGTGTTTTGGCACCCGCTGGCCACGTGTGCCGAAACCCGTTCTTCTGCAAATGTATAAATACTGGGATTTTTCCAAAGAGCATCGGGCTGGTGTACGGCAAGGCCACCGTTGCCTCCGTGGGGACGCCCACGTAAAGCTGGCACCTACCGATTGCTGGGCTGAGCTCGCGGCACAAGACGGCACAAGAATGTACGGATGGTCCATCTTCCTCACAGTCCTCGGGTCGGTATGTTAATTTCCTTTGCAAGATACCCTTAGCATAATGCACATCTGTAGTTAATAAATGCTTGCTTTTTCCCCTTATAGTCAGTGTGTGTGTGTTCGCCTTCTTGGGAATCCTCAAAACCACCCTAAAACACAGTGTTATCAACATTCTTCTCATACTGAACCCAAAACATAACACTGTACCAGCTACTACAAAGAAAATTAACTATCCCAGCTGAAACCAGGACAGGGACTCATTTCCAAAACAACCTCATAGACACCTGGGACAAAGACCATGGCATTGAGCGGGTATATCACATCACCTATTGTGTGCCAGCCTCCAAGAAAATCGAACAATACAATGGACTGCTAAAAACTACACTGAGAGCAATGGGGGTCGTTGGACCTTCAAACATTGGGATACACATTTTGCAAAAGGTACCTGGTTAGTTAACACTAGAGGATCTACCAATCAAGCTGGTCCTGCCCAATCAAAACTTTTATGTACTGTAGAAAGGGATAAAGTCCCTGTAGTGCACATAAAAAATATGTTAGGGAAGACAGTCTGGGTTACTCCTGCCTCAGGCAAATGCAAACCCATTCGTGGGATTGCTTTTGCTCAAGGACCTGGGTGCACTTGGTGGGTTATGTGGAAGGATGAGGAAGTCCGATGTATACCTCTAAGTTGCTTAAACCCAGCTCCTCAAAATAATTGTTGACAAAGTATTTCTAATTCTCTGATTGCTCAACCCAAAGACTCTTTGCACTCAGCTACAACTGGAGCTACTGAGAAATTACTCTATAAACACATACAGCACTGCATAAAGAACACTGCAATCTCAGATTCTAAATTAGCACTCTTTAGCTTAATCTCTCTTTGTTCCTTCTTTACAGTGGGCAAGATTGCTACTACCTCACTACTCAAGGCAGTTTTGAAGACACTGTCATCAGTGTATGAGTTACTGAGAAAGGTCTGAGGAACAGAAGGATTCTGCCTTTAGAACAGAATTGTGTGCAATAAATACAACATATGACACTGACCAATTAGGATAAAAGAAAGATGAATGCCCAAGTAAATATTAACATGTGTAGTAATTAGCCAGGACTCTTGGGACTGTGGAAAGGAGGAGTAATAAGGTATATGATCAGGTAACCAAAGACTTAATATATACAAAAAACTTGAATTAAGGCTACTTGGGCATGTTTCATTCTGTCCTTTGCAAACTTTCTGAATGTTGAACTTTGCAATCATAATGTATTTTCAACGCTGGGCTTTTTTGGTCTATGTATCTTAGAAACAAATTTATTAGAGAGCACTTACCTTGGTTTACTTACTGCATAACGCAGCTGGAAATATTTATGGCTTTTGGCCCCACTGTGACTGTTACATCTCAAATAACAGACTGTCTGACTTTTCTAGCAGAGGTTGTATGACAGTAGTATATTAATCTGAAGTACTTTAATTATGCAAGAAATTTCTGTACAGGAAGCTTGATATATACTATATAATATATGTAGGAATGTTTGTTCAGTAGAACAAACTGATAAGGAGATATGAGGAGACATGAGAAGATCAGTGCTGTGAAAGACAGTGAAAATACCCAGAGCTCAGCCCTTCAAACTGTAATGTGGTGTTTCATAAAAGAGCATCTGTTTTCCAGTAGGGAGCATTGGCCGAGGTACTCTTGGGAAAAGAGCATCAGCATCAGCTCACTGCCTTAGCTTTATCAGTTCTATAGTTTATTTGATAATGTCTGGTCAATATACCAGTACCCACATTATTATTTATTAGCTGTATGTTGGTGAGAACAGCCTGCATGTTATTCTACTTGAATCTCTGCTGGCTCCAAAGTAAGAACATAAATTGGTGAAATCTCATGGGAGATTTAAAAACTCAACAAACCACTTATCCAACAGGCAAGAGGACTAGAAAATGGAAAATATTACATTCAAATGAAAAATATTACCTTCAAAAATTAACTTCAAGACACAGCAAGAAATTACATGCAGGGAATAACATCAGACATGCGCATTTATGAATTAAGCAAAGTTAATACATATTGGAAATGTTCACTGTTTCTAAGGTAGTGCTCTTCGTAGACAAGGAAAACAATTTTTTTTTAAATATCGTCACTCAGTGAAAAACTAAACAGTTAAAAAAGTAAAAAAAACCTATATACTAGCAACAGCACAATATATTCATAATGGTGAACTTACTGGTTCTTTCATTCCTAGAGATAAATTTATGCACTTTGCCTACACTGCAGTACCATTCTCCGTAAGTAGAGAAATTAAAGAAATGTACGGGTTCATTCTGCTCCTTGGAAAATAGTATGTTCTGGCAGATATAGAATCATAGAATAAATTAGGTTGCAAGGTGACGTCGTCTAACCCCGTACTGAAAGCAGGGCCAACTTGCATCAGATTGCTCAGGGCTTTGTCCATTCCAGTTATGAATATCTCCAAGGATGAAGATTTCACAGCCTCTTTGGGTGCCTGTTCCAGTATTTGACTACCTTCACTGTGAAAAAATACTTAACATGTAACTGGAATTTCCCTTGTTGCATGATGCCTTTAAAATACTTCTAGGTGTTGTAAATATCCAAGTATTTAATATATAAGAACAATGCTCTATTGGCTAAGTTCCAAAATTCAATTTATTCAAATCCCTGTGATTATATAATTTTTGCCTATAATGAATTTTTCTCAAAGAATGTCACAGAAACTTGGAGCCAAGTTACTGTGGTTATCTCTATATGGACAGAGGACAAAAATTATTCTATTTAGCAATGGCAGAATAGCTACCATGACTTTCTATGGTGAGATGAGGAACCAATGTATATCAAAAGTACTGCCAGATAGGAACTAAGTTGGCCCATACTATAATGCTGTAATTCATCTTATCCAATATTAGACATCTAATAGTTTGATGTTTAGTTTAAGTTAATCATGTAGATTCCATCCAGAGGCAAAAAAGAGACACAGACACATTGGGGTTACTCAGGTCACCTCAAGCTACTTTTTTTCCGCAATTACAGACAGTAGTTTGACAACTGTAGCCAATGCTAGGAAATGTAGTACAATCTGTCTTAAAAAATGCTGATTCATTTTAGCAGCTACTGGTATCTTGGTATACAACGGCTCTATTAATTCTGTCTCTTCATATTTTATATATTTCTTTTCAGCTTGAGAAAATCACTGAGAAGCTCAATTGAGCAGTTATAAATCTCTAATTCTTAATTAAAAAGTATCACTGGCTGTAGCTGTATCCTCGAGAGAGAGGCTGACGTGGCGTGGGCATTGCCAGGGGCAACCGCGGGAGATTTTAAGGGCCATGGGGAGCGCCGGCGACCAGGGCGTGGTGCGGCAGTTCGCGCAGGCAGGGAGTGCAGGCAGGGCGCATGCCCCCTCTTCCTCTTCCAAGGTCGAGAAGCCTACTCAAGCGGTGGGTGTCGGCCCAGAGGGAGACCCAGGTATGGTTGCCACTCGGGTGAAAGCCATTGTTAGGAAAAATATGGCAACGCAGACAGAGGTCCCATGTAAACGTGCAGCTGTCCAGGTCTCTGGCTGCAGGGAGTGCCTGAGTCTATCACTGATGACGGAGGGCGGCGGGGACACCTCTTGTGTGAGGTGTGACTGGGTGAATGATCTGCTCAGCCTGGTGGCAGAGCTGAAGGAGGAAGTGGAAAGGTTGAGGAGTATCAGGGAGTGTGAGAGGGAGATAGATTGGTGGGCCCACACCCTACCATCCCTGAGGCAGAGGCAGCAGATGGAGGCTCCACAAGAAGCAGAGGATCCCCTACCCTCCTGCCTGGTGGCAGGAGGGGACCTAAGAGATGGAGGGGAATGGATACAGGTCCCTGCTTGGGGAGGTAGGCGAATCCCCTCCTGGTCTTCCTCACCTTCCCAGTTGCCCCTACACAACAGGTATGGGGCTCTGGAATTTGAGGGCCAGGCAAATGAAGATCAGGGTGTAGATGAAGCCCTATCTAGGGAGGTGCCTAGGCTCAGTCGGGCAGCCCCATGCATTTTGACAGCCTCTGAAAAAAGAAAAAGGAGGGTAATTGTCGTAGGCGACTCCCTTCTGAGGGGGACAGAGGGCCCAATATGCAGACCTGACCCATCCCACAGGGAAGTCTGCTGCCTCCCTGGGGCCCAGGTAAAAGACATTACCAGGGAACTCCCTGGTCTGGTTCGAACCTCTGATTATTACCCATTGCTGGTTGTGCAGGTTGGCAGTGATGAGATTGCAGAGACAAATCTAAAAGCAATCAAAAGGGACTTGAGGGCACTGGGGCGATTAGTGGAAGGATCGGGAGCACAGGTAGTGTTTTCCTCAATCCCTTCAGTGGCAGGGAAATATACTGAAAGGAACAGGAAAACACACCTCATTAGTACGTGGCTCAGAGGCTGGTGCCATCGGTGAAATTTTGGGTTTTTTTGATCATGGGGAGGTTTACACGGCACCGGGCTTGCTAGCGACAGATGGCATCCAGCTATCTCAAAGGGGTAAAAGAATCCTCGCTCATGAGTTGGCGGGGCTCATAGAGAGGGCTTTAAACTAGGTTTGAAGGGGGTAAGGGATAAAACTAGGTGCACCAGAGATGAGCCTGGGGGCAGCATGCCAATGTTAGGGGTGGATTCGATAGGCCAGCTCAAGTGCATCTATGTCAATGCACGCAGCAAGGGCAATAAACAGGAAGAGCTGGAAGCCATCGTGCAGCAGGATAGATATGACTTAGTCGCCATCATGGAAACATGGTGGGACGACTCCCATGACTGGAGTGCTGCGATGGATGGCTACAAGCTCTTCAGAAGGGATAGGCAAGGTAGAAGAGGTGGTGGGGTGGCTCTCTATGTTAGGGAATGTTTTGACTGTACAGAGCTACACGATTCTGATGACAAGGTGGAGTGCTTATGGATAAGGATGAGAGGGAAAGCCAATAAGGCAGATATTGTGCTGGGAGTCTGTTATAGACCACCCGACCAGGTTGAAGAGATGGAGGAATCATCCTACAAGTGGCTGGCAGTAGTCTCAGAATCATGTGCCCTTGTCCTCGTGGGGGACTTCAACTTTCCAGACATCTGCTGGAAATACAACTCAGCAGTGAGTAAACAATCTAGGAGGTTCCTGGAGTGTGTGGAAGATAACTTCCTGACACAGCTGGTAGGTGAGCCAACCAGGGCAGGAGCCTTGCTAGATCTATTGTTTACGAACAGGGAAGGACTGGTGGGAGGTAGGATGGTCGGAGGCCATCTTGGGCTTAGTGACCATGAAGTGATAGAATTCTCGATTCTTGGTGAGGCAAGGAAGGTGGTCAGCAAAACCACCACTATGGACTTCCAGAGGGCAAACTTTGGCCTCTTCAAGGCACTGGCTGAGAGAGTCCCTTGGGAGACAGTCCTGAAGGGCAAAGGGGTCCAGGAGGGATGGACATTCTTCAAGAAGGAAATCTTAATGGCTCAGGACCAGGCTATTCCCATGTGCCGCAAGTCGAACCGCTGAGGAAAATGACCGGCCTGGCTGAACGGGGAGCTTTTGCTAGGACTCAAGAAAAAAAGGAGAGTTTATCATCTCTGGAAGAAAGGGCGGGCAACTTGGGAGGAGTACAGGGATCTTGTTAGATCATACAGAGAGAGAAGTCGAAAGGCAAAAGCTCAGCTAGAACTAAATCTGGCCACTATTGTAAGGGACAACAAAAAATGTTTTTACAAATATGTTAACAGTAAAAAGAATCCCAAGGAGAATATCTATCCTTTAATGGATACAGAAGGGAACGTAGCCACCAGAGATGAGGAAAAAGCTGAGGTACTTAATGCCTTCTTTGCCTCAGTCTTTAATAGGGAGACCAGTTATCCTCAGGGTACTCCACCCCTTGAGCTGGAAGGTGAGGATGAAGAGCAGAATATACCCCCCTTAATCCAGGAGGAAACAGTGACCTACTACACCATCTGGACACTCACAAATCTATGGAACCCAATGGGATCCATCCAAGAGTACTGAGGGAACTGGCGGAGGTCCTTGCCAAGCCACTCTCCATCATTTATCAGCAATCCTGGTCAACAGGGGAGGTCCCAGAGGACTGGAGGCTTGCCAATGTGACGCCCATTTATGAGAAGGGTCGGAGGGAGGATCTGGGGAACTACAGGCCTGTCAGCCTGACCTCGGTACCGGGGAAGATTATGGAACGGTTTGTCTTGAGAGCACTCACATGGCAAGTCCAGGACAAGCAGGGGATCAGGCCCAGCCAGCATGGGTTTACGAAAGGCAGGTCCTGCTTGACCAACCTGATCTCCTTCTATGACCAGGTGACCCACCTAGTGGATGAGAAAAAGGCTGTGGATGTTATCTACCTTGACTTCAGCAAGGCCTTTGACACTGTCTCTCACGGCATACTCCTTGAGAAACTGGCATCTCATGGCTTGGATAAGTGTACTCTTCACTGGGTGAAAAACTGGCTGGATGGACGAGCCCAGAGGGTTGAGGTGAATGGGGTGAAACCCAGTTGGCAGCAGGTCACAAGTGGTGTTCCCCAGGGCTCGGTGTTGGGCCCTGTTCTGTTTAATATCTTTACTGATGATTTGGATGAGGGGATTGAGTGCACCCTCAGCAAGTTTGCAGATGACACCAAGTTGGGAGGCAGGGTTGATCTGCTCAAGGGTAGGAAGGCTCTACAGAGAGATCTGGACAGGCTAGATCGATGGGCCGAGGCCAATTGTATGAAGTTCAACAAGGCCAAGTGCCGGGTCCTGCACTTGGGTCACAGCAACCCCATGCAGCACTACAGGCTTGGGGAAGAGTGGCTGGAAAGCTGCCCGGCAGAGAAAGACCTGGGTGTGCTGGTTGACAGCCGGCTGAATATGAGCCAGCAGTGTGCCCAGGTGGCCAAGAAGGCCAACGGCATCCTGGCCTGTACCAGAAATAGTGTGGCCAGCAGGAGCAGGGAAGTGATTGTTCCCCTGTATTCGGCACTGGTGAGGCCGCAGCTTGACTACTGTGTTCACTTTTGGGCCCCTCACTACAAGAAAGACATTGAGTTGCTGGAGTGTGTTCAGAGAAGGGCAACCGAGTTGGTGAGGGGCCTGGAGCACAAGTCTTATGAGGAGCGGCTGAGGGAACTGGGGCTGTTTAGCCTGGAGAAGAGGAGGCTGAGGGGAGACCTTATCGCTCTCTACAACTACCTGAAGGGGGGTTGTAGTGAGGTGGGTGCTGGTCTCTTCTGTCAGGTGGCTGAAGATAGGACAAGAGGAAATGGCCTCAAGTTGAGGCAAGGGAGATTTAGGTTAGGTATTAGGAAAAATTTCTGTACTGAGAGGGTTGTCAAACATTGGAATGGGCTGCCCAGGGAAGTGGTTGAGTCACCATCCCTGGAGGTGTTCAAAAAGCACATAGACAGGGTACTCCATAACATGGTTTAGTGGGCATGGATGATGGTTGGACTTGATGATCTTGAAGGTCTTTTCCAACCTAAATGATTCTATGATTCTATAGCTACATGTGAAAAATACATTATGGGATCTTTCAGCATGAGAGAAAATACATAAGGTTAATTACAAGATCTTCATTACAGTTCATTACAGAACTTTGTCTTCTCTTTACCTGGTATATTATGCTGAGATATTATTTGGGAAAAGAGTAGTTACAATTAGCACAGATACAGTCCCAACCAGTGTGTGCCATCACAGAGTAATGAAGTTACTGAGTAACCTGTTCAGTAAATTATCTGCATTTCTACATCTTCCTTTCAGTAGATGGCTAATCAAACATGAAATTATTAGAGATGCATTTTCACTAAAGAAAGGCCATCTCCTTTGTGTGTAAACATACTCTGTGGGGTAGATTTCAGTTCTGAATCTAGTGTCAAGTTTTATAAAGGTGGGTAGCTTTTTAACCATAAGATACTCTTAATATTTATTCGTCTTTTGCTATAAGCTGGAATTGCCGGATAAATAACAACAGGGATAGTAAGGAATCAGTTTAGTACTAAAACCCTGCCATATTGCTCCACCAAACACTTGCCCTCAAATATCTTACTCAACAAGTAACCTCAGTATGGTCATTATGCTTAAAGTAATCAGTTTCTGCTAACTTAGCCGTTTCTTTCCTAGACTGAAAATGTTCACAGCAATAGTTATCAGTGTGATCAGAATTGCTCTGTTTGCTCTGCTTATTTTAAAGAACTCTTCAAGTTATACCAGTTACTCCTTTTGTTCATCAGTATCTTATTACATGTGGGCCTGTGAGAGACTGAAAGAGTTAATGTCTCAAACATTGTGGTGGGGCAAGTTCTGCATAATGATGAAATCTGCATAACAACGAACTCTGCATAGCAACAGATCACAGGTGAAAAGAAGCCAGATCAGCACAGGACAGGGAGGGTGTGCTGGAGGGTGCACAGCTCAGTGTTCTGATATGCCGAGCAGGGCAGGTCACCATATATGGCCAAAGATCAAACAATGGTCATGTCTGCAGGGAGGAAGAAGTTACTCCCCAAACGACCCCAAAGCCCACTGACCCATTTCCTGAAGGTTCTGAAAGCACAAACTGCGCATGACACCTAATTAGCCTAATGAGTTTGAGTGCCTACCCGAAGGAGGGGCAAGAATGATAAAAGGACATGAATTGAAGCCCCACATGTGCGTGCCCTCTGGAACTGGACCCTTAGACTGGCTGGACCAACACTGGACCCAGGACTGGTGAAATCTCTCTCTTTTCTCTCTCTTCCCATAACCCCTACACTACATCCCTTTAGACACAAAACTGTTGACCAAATCTGGGACTAGGAGTGGATCTAGCTGCCCTTAGGCTCCTCTCTGAGAAGGACTGTAGAAAGCAAGGGGGTCCACTCTGAACCTCGTGACTAAATCGGAGGGCTCTCCTTATTTTCGTCCCTGAACTGATATATGTGTGTTTCCTGGTTTCAGCTGGGATAGAGTTAATTGTCTTCCTAGTACCTGGTATAGTGCTATGTTTTGGGTTCAGTATGCAAAGAATGTTGATAACACTGATGTTTTCAGTTGTTGCTCAGTAGTGTTTAGTCTAAAGTCAAGGATTTTTCAGCTTCTCATGCCCAGCCAGTGAGAAGGCTGGAGGGGCACAAGAAGTTGGCACAGGACACAGCCAGGGCACCTGATCCAAAGTGGCCAACAGTTTATCCCATACCATGTGACGTCATGTCTAGTATAGAAACTGGGGGGAGTGGGGGTGGGGGGAATCGCCGCTCGGGAACTAACAGGGCGTCGGTCGGTGGGTGGTGAGCAATTGCACTGCGCATCATTTGTACATTCCAATCCTTTTATTATTTCTATTGTCATTTTATTAGTGTTATTATCATTATTAGTTTCTTCTTTTCTGTTCTATTAAACCGTTCTTATCTCAACCAACGAGTTTTACTTCTTTTCCCGATTGTCTCCCCTATCCCACTGGGTGTGGGGGGAGTGAGTGAGTGGCTGTGTGGTGCTTAGTTGCTGGCTGGGGTTAAACCACGACAATGTGGTTACCATGTGTTATACTGTTTACTGAAGTAGTTTCATGCCAATTCCTGTTGTGAGAAACCCCGCCACCTACTGTTATGCCTTCCAAGTTCAGGCTGCTGCTGCCATAAATAAAGGGTTCAACTGATCGTTTGGTGTTGCTTCACCTTAATTTAGCCCAAGGGAATTCAAACTCACCATGACCCCTCCCTGGTGTGTCCAGCACGGGTTGTGACAGGGCCAACCATTAAAAAAGGCAAAACGTACATACTGTGTGTTAAGGACAGTTGAGAAGCAGGATTTCTACGATACAGCTATGGTAGTTTCAGCCAGAAAGGCAGTGTGGCTAAAGCAGCTGAAATACTGACATCACAGTGCTGGAAACACAGCACCAGTCAGCTGCATCAGAGATCACCTTACAGATTTCCTAGGAGCCCACCTGGGAAATGACACTTTACAGTCATCCAAAATATTTGAGAGACTCATTAGTATGAAATGTGAGGTAAACTTCCTTACTACCGTAAGTCACCTGTGTGTCCTCACACTTTCTTTGTCAGAATAGGAGGAGCAAATGCTGTGTCTGTAGTATACTCTGAGACTTCAGAGCACTTGAATTTGTGTAAAGTAAATGGCAAGCACAGTGACTTGATTAGACAGCCCCTAAAATGGTTCATTCAGGATATGCAAGTAATTTTTTGAAGCATAAATTCATAATAATGGAACAAAACAAACTCTTATGCTGCAAAGAGAACAGTAAAAAAGAAAACTTTAGTTTGAGTAACAGTTATTTAACAATGATGTATCAAACAGAAGATAGGGATTTTTAAAAGGTTTTTAAATCTTTAGGCAGCCTGTGTTATAAGTCAAGCTCCTTGTTACCTTCTATTTTAATTACTGTCCTACCAACATCCTCTGACTACTGATCATGACTGGAATTACAGTCTGGCTAGACAGATTCTCCTATGAAGAAAAACATGGACACAGGGCATCCTGGCTGTAACTCCTATAAAGCTCATAACAAAGCAAACACATGTTAGTGTTGAAACCTGACCTAAACCAAAACACCACGATATGCATGAACTGAAATTTTTCAAAACCTTTCATTTTGCAGTAGTTACTTTAATAAAATGACTAAGATAGCTTGCTCACTGATCTGACTAATGACAGCTAAAACTTTTGGTTTGGGAACACTCTTTTAAAAAAAATTTCAGTCTTCTAAACTACAAGGACATTAGTGATACATGCCTAATATGACACACTTCTGTAAGAATGATGAGAATGGAATAGAAATACAACTTTTTTTCAGTAGCTGAAAAGCTTTGGTGGTATAGTTCATTTTACAGTTTGGTGCTTTGTCTTTCATGAATATCCATGCATGCTCCAAAAGACTCTTCTTTTTTTTAAATCAGCATCTGTATATTTGTGCAATTCAATACCTTTCTGATGAAATTGCAGCGATCCTAGCAGATATATGGACTTAAGCATTTCTGTTGTGTACATTTCTAAGCAACACTGCAACTGGATGTATAATCTACAGATTTCAGGATGAATTTCACCATCTTCTGGGCTGCAATAAAAGAGAAAAATTTTAGTTAGGAATGGGACTGGGAGGACCTGAGGGTCATCAAACCCACTTCTCTACTGTTTCAAGCAATCTAATCAGAAACACTACTCACTCTAATCAGAAACAAGTCAGTTGTAGTCTTTTGGTTCTATAGTTTCTGCCTGAATTTCCTTTCCCCCCCTGTGTTTAAATTATTAGTCATGTGATACTGCACTGTGAGGAGAATGGAAGGTTCAAGAATTTTTTCAGAAGAGTAATAACAATTTTGAAAATAAAAATTGAAATCAAGAGTGTTATGGGTTTGTGTGGCGCAGGTTTTTTTTGGTAGCAAGGGAGGGGCCGCAGGGACGGCTCCTGTGAGAAGCTGCTAGAAGCTCCCCCAGCTCCAAGTCGGACCTGCCTCTGGCCCAGGCCGACCCAATCAGTGACAGTGGTAGCACCTCTGGGATAACATATTTAAGAAGGGGAACCGGTAGTGAGTAGTGAGATTGGAATGTGAGAGGAACACCTATGCAGATACCGAGGTCAGTGAGGAAGGAGGGGGAGGAGGGGTGCCTGAGGAGGTGGATGCCCCTGCAGCTTGTGGTGAGACAGCAGGCTGTCCCCCTGCAGCCCATGGAGGTGAATGGTGGAGCAGAGGCTCCTGAAGATGGCCGTGACTCCATGGGAAAGCCCGCGCTGGAGCAGTTTGTGACTGAAGATCAGCCCGCAGAAAGGACCCACGCCAGGGAAGTTTGTGAGGAACTGCAGCCCACGGAAAGGACTCACATTGGAGAAGTTCTTGAAAGACTTGTCTCCTGTGGGAGGGACCCACGGTGGAGCAGGGGAAGAGTGAGGAGTCCTCCCCCTGAGGAGGAAGGAGCAGCAGAGACAATGTGTGGCGACCTGACCCCAAGCCCCGTCCCCTGTTCCCCTGCACCGCCAGGGGGAGGGGGGAGAGAAAACCGGGAGTGGAGTTGAGCCAGGAAGGAGGGAGGGGTGGGGGGAAGGTGTTCTAAGGTTTGGTTTTACTTCCTAATATCCTTGTTTTGTTTTGATTTGTAGTAAATTAAATTGATTTTGTTTCTTCCCCAAGTTGAGCCTGTCTTTTGCCCGTGACCATAAGTGGTGAGTGATCCCTCCCAGTCCTTATCTCAACCCACAAGCCTGCCTTTATATTTTCTCCTCATCCCACCGTGGCCAGGGAGGGTGTGGGAGGAGTGACCCAGCGGCTGCGTGGTGCTTTGTTACCGGTTGGGGTTAAACCACGACAAAGAGTAATCTTACATCTCCAATTAATTGCTTAGGACACTCAGAAAATAATGTACCCAGATCCAGGAACCAATTCTCATGCCTGGTTGTAACGTTGGACATCAAATCTTACTTCTGTAGGCTGAGAATGCTGCATGGGAATAAACATACTATTTTATAAACGTAACTGTTTCTGTGAGTGCTAAAGAAGTGATTTACTCAGTCCTACCTGAGAATTAAGTTTTCAATGCCCCTTCCAAAGGTACTTTCAATAGGCAGTAAGTGGCAAGATTGAAGAGTTAGGATTTCAGCCATTTCATGTTCAGACATTCTTGCTATTGGTTTGCTACGTAATGATGTTAAATGGTAAGACAACCCCCAAAACTGGGTTTTATAACAACTAGAGAAACTTGCTTTTCTAAATAACCTGAACCTAATGGCATTTCTGAATACTACTGCTAAGAAACAAAACAAAAAAATTTCAGCACACTTTCAGATTTCTAGCCTATGAATAATATAAATGAAGCTTTCACAGTAAAAGGTTGCTAGCATTCTTTACAGTGATTGAATTTCCTGTGGTTAAACTGATACTTCAAACGACCCTCCTGTATATGAAATAAAATTAGACTTGTGGATTTCCTCACAGGCACTAAAGCAACTTACCTGATAAATTATTTGCAGCAACACTAGATTGGGCTGCTATGCTCAAATCATTTCTTAATACCAATCTAGGCCAAACACTGCAAGACAATGTCTATTTAAACTAGTAAAATAGGTTCTTTCTGACCTAAGGTAAGAGGTCATTACTTATACCTAGATCCAGGGTCCAGTCAAAATATTAAGTCCAGCTCTTTTGTCAAGAACAAAGCTTAAACACTCTATTTTAAGGAAAATCCTATCAGTTTGTGCTAATATAATTTTACTGAAGTTCAGTTCAAATGAATACTGCATACTAAAACCTGTTAATTCTTGTATTTGAGATTCTCCATTATTTCTAACAAAGGAGACCATCTATTGCCTAGAAAGCATGTACCTTCTGCCACTGATTTCAGTGACACCAAGGAAGAATATGCTCAGTCATATCCTGGGGTAAGAAAACAGACAGGGCCAGTATAAGATAGGCCCTGGTTTATTTCTGTATGTGTGGCTCAGTGGGCAGGAAAAGGGAGCAATCTCAAAGGAATATTTGATGCAAGGACTTGCCATAATCTGTCTCCAATGAGGGAGAAACTGTGTGGTTTTCCAAGGTCCTCAAGGGTTCCTGTCCCTCCAAGTGACATCAGAAATCAAATGGGACCATGAAGGTTTCACAGAATTGGCCAGAACCTTCCTAAAAGGAAAGAACAACCTTAGCACTTCCACAGCATATCAAAGAAGGCTACTGATGTTTGTACATGCCAATGAAAACTGGTAAGAATCACAGCAGTGGTAAGCTGTACAATCAAGAATGCTTAAAGAAGCAAAAAATGCAGCCAAAAAGGAAAAGAGACAGTTGGAAAAGACTGAAGATTGAAAAGCAATCATGCTGGACTTAGAAGGGACAAAGGAAGATCGATCTCACCTGCCAATCCATTGCAAAGTAGAACTCATTGAAAAGGCAGGAAATGACTGGAGTACAAATTGCAATTGCTGTGGTCTGTGTTACTTCAGGAGCAATACCATACACATGATAATAAACCTGTCTATCCTGGGAGCTCTATTTCTTTTAGCTAGACTATTATATATTCATTTCTTTTAAGCCACATCTAGTTTCACTTTTAAAGTGAAGTCTGTATTTGTTGAAAAATTATATCATACATGATATGGTCTTTCCTGCATCTTAGTGTAAATACAGAATAAAGCTACGGTGGCAGAACAAAAAGGGTTCCCTCCCCAAAACCTTAAAGATGTCTTTTCAGGCACTTGCTATAATATTTCTTCCTATTCTCAGTGATTCCAACTCTGAAAACATTTGATAGCCTTAAGTCCCTGAATATTTTTCTTGAAAAATTAGCTACCTGACAATTTTTTTTATTCAGCCAAATCCTTAACTGCATATGAAAACACATATTTGCTGGAAATGGATCAAATCTCACATTCTTTTCAAAGGATATTTTTAGTGACTGCATAAGCAGCAGTATAACAGAATAAAGAACTCTAATTCTGAAACACTGAAAATTATGCTTAGGAGATACACCACAGTGATATAACACACATACATGCACACAAAATTACTTTGGGATAAACTAAATTTGAATTTTTAAAAACTGTACCTAATTGCAGACTCCTCAGATACTTAGAGGTTCTACTTTGTATATTACAATATTTTATACTTTTTTTATCTTGCATTAAGTATCTAGTGCTTTTTATCTTGCTTTAATCCATAGTATCTAGTACTGGTTTAACGAGAGTTAAATCTTAACATTCTCTGCAGTTGTGTTTGCTGTTTCTTTCATTTTTAACCAATCTATTTGTTATATGAATTACAGCTGTTAGATCTGTGATTGCTTAGTTATTTAGAAATTGACTGTTCTCTGCATAAACAATAACCATAAATTTAACAGCATTTCTTTTCAAATTGGCAGATGGCAAGAAGGGTTTTTAATGTAATCATATTGGTATTAATCAAAGATAAAACACATATAGCTCAGATTTAAATTTAGTTTGTTTTAATATAAATCAGGAGCAGGTCTTCAGAAGTAGACTGTTATTTCTAAATCTTACCAGCATATTCAAGACCAGCATCTAGTCCTTCATTTTGTATGTACTGCTCCTAATGATTTCAACATTTTCTGTAAAAGAATTGCTACAAAATTGGATGAATCTTAGAGCAGAATAGGATGCTGATGTTTGATGCAAGAGGCAGTCTCAGGAGTAGATGTAACCTTACAGAACTCATCTAACTAAATACAGCAAAAGTACAGCACACCACATTTTCTTCCTCTGGAATAGTATTTTAACTTTTTGAACTTTGGGTCTTATATACATCTTTTTATTTCTCTGATAACTAAATTTAAGAACCATGTGATACATACTTAGATAATACACGGCCTCTTGGAGGCTTTTGCCATCCTGATTTGTCTTACCTTTTAGCTTACAGATGAGATCTTTTTATACCCCTTAGTGTCACATATTCTTACATGTGCATTGAACACTATTCCCCAGTTCAGAACCATGGAATTACTGCAGTAGATGGGGATACAGATTGTTTTTTTTCCCATTGTCTACATCACTTACTGTTGCAGCTCTTGTTTCCCCATGAGCACACATACAGTAATTTCCTTTGAGCTATCCTTACCAATAAAGGGATTACAAAAAGATTTAAGAGTGTAGAATTCCATTTACTTTCCATATTTAGCACCCAGCTCCAAAATTTAGCTCTTAAAAATCATTACTCATTTCATGTAATACTTAAGTCCTTGAGCCCCACCAACATACACACAAGCACATTCAGTTTCTGCTTGATTTTCCTAGATGCCTAAACTTTTCTTTCTGGGCAGGGTTTCCTCTGTCCTTAAGACAAGCAGTTACACAACTAGTAATGGATGAGTCATTCATTTCCCTATTCCACCTGCAGGGCATTGTGCTGTTAACATTCATGTGCAAAATGGAACCTGTACAAAATAAAGCCACCACAGATGGCAACAATGACCTTTTTCTGCTCAGTGATGAGAGCACTCTCTGACAGGGAGATACAGATCTACTCCACTTTCTTATCCGAGTATGAATCTGTTTCTTCTGAAAGCTAGGATTCTTTAACCACAAAACTCTCACTAACAAGAGTATGGAAACTTACATCATGAAAATATAATTTCCTTGTAGCAGATTTAGATAAAACTGGATTATTGTTGTGCTATTTTTCTTTGCATTGTTTCATATGTTAGAAATCCTTAGATTTTTTAAGAGTCATGGTCATTACAGGAACTTTATTTACAATGTTGAATGTATTTCTTCCTTTCTAGCTGTCACTGGCAAAAAGATTGAGGGTCTGCACACAGGTGTAAGAAAACATTATGTTCCTCATACAGCTATTTCATTTCTAAGAAGCAAAAATGGTGAAAACTTTTCTTTAAAACTTTTTTGGTCTTACTGACAGAATTTTTAATTGTGCAGACTAAGAAAGCAGCAATTATATACAAGAAGATTGGCTCATAAGCCAATTTGAATTTATCAGTGGGTTTCTATTCACAGATGAGCTGGAAGAGTATTAGAAAGCACAGTAAGAGGTATTTTAATTGACTTTTTTTTGCTGTTGTAAATCTAATATATTTTTCTTGTTAACTCATATTTCTGAATAGCATGAGAATAAGAACTAAAGGAATCTCTGATATATGCATGTTCTGACCCATTCTTGGTTTTTTTTCAAGAATATGGAGCATCTGTAATTGTACTGTAGGCAAAATTTTTCTCTCATTTGCAAAGCCAGAGTAACAGCAGTGACATCCAAGAAAAATTGTAGCGTTCGCCGCATATCAAGGTGCCACAATTAGATCACTGATCACCCCCCAGACCAGGGAAAGAGACAGATAACACACACAGTGTGAGCGCCAACTTCCGCCTTTTATTGCGCAGTCAATTCCTTTTATACTAACAAGGGTAGGTGGGATTACAGACACATCATAAGGCTGCGACTAACCCTCTAACTTTCCGTGACATCGCGAGATCTTCCGAACGCCGAACCCTACAAAAAATATTTTTAATTATCCAAAGGTTGTCCAATGAGAATTATTTCCAGGCCACTACCCTCACTGATTGTCTCAAACTGTTTAATTAGCGTTTACTTGCAATAATGACCACAAGAATTCCATTAGCTTCCAACCAAACAATTTTCTCCTATGCACGTATATAGGCCTCATTTTCATCTCTGAAAGCCACATGCTCCGATGCCAACACACATAAAGATTTATTTTATAATCCCTGATGTACATTCTGTGTGGTGGGCTTAAAATTTCCCTTCAAAGAATCATCAGTTTCACTTCTCTCTAATTTTCTATTCCTATATGTTCAGTGTCATGCCATGAGAAATGTTAAACAGGGGACTAGTACAGACATAACTTTCGGAATGCTGATTATGATATGTTTATTATTAAATAACTATATACCAAATTGGTATTTATTTACATAGAAAAGTTCATGCAAACTTGTATTATTACCCCCTAAAATCAGCTACCTCTGTTTCAGTTAGTCCAGCTGATTTCTTTATGAAGACCACTTAGATATTTAAGATAAATCTCATATAACACAATCTCATACAACTACTGTGATAAATCGTGTTGTCAGAGTTATTTAATAGCTTAAATGCAGCTGAACATACAAGAGTTAGCACAGCACCAAGCACCTGCCCATGAGCCAAAGACCTCATCCCTGGCTTCTGAGCACAGCTGCCACAAGACTGTGTGAATAGGAATTGTGCTCACTTCCTGCATCCATTGTGGAACAGAAATTTTCTTGCTTCTCCCTATCTGCTCAGGTAAGATAAAGAGGTACTGATAACCTTTAGAGGATTTGGATACATAGGTTGTGGCTTCTTGGGGATACTTCATCTGACAGGAGAGCACTACTGCCTTTCACAAGATGAATGCAATGAATGGCCCATGTAGGGAGGGACCAAAGATAGAATTTATGGAATTCTACTGCTCTGAAAAAGCCTCTTGATCTGCCAGTGAAGCTGCAAGACACACATGTTCCCATACATGAGGAAGGGGAAATGGTAAGATAGGTGTACACATGCTTAAGCAAATATTTTGCATGTAGAGTAAAGTTTATAGGTCCATACAAGCTGGCATATTGCTTAATAACTATCAGGCTTCACTCCCGCCTGATCTTCACTAGAAAACTATACTTTGATTTTCAAATAGAATTAAGAGAATGGGTTCCTTCATACAGAGATTTTTTTTGGTTTTGTTTTTAATGATAAAAACTCTGTATGAAAGAAAGCCAAATGGTTAGCTTATTACTACCAACAACCACATTTCCCATCATGAGGTCTGTAGGATTACTTGTTTGACCTAGAAACACTTGCTGATGTCTAGGGAAAACTGGATGATCATTTGGCTCTGCTTTTCCTTTTTTCTCTCTCTGCTAAATTATGCTGATAGCTGCATATTAAATACTTTCAAATATCCTGTCTCTCCCTTACTAGGAATTTCTGTAGTTATCACATGAATACTATACCACCAGGGTGCCATAAAGGGTAGAAGTCCTTATTCAAAGATGTGAATACTACTCAGTTGATGAGAAACTCGTACTGCTATGTGAGCCATACTTCTGCAGTTTGAGAGCTCTGATATCTACATGTATTAAAAGTAGTTACAAAAGAGAAAATGCTGGTTTGTTTCTTTATATAATGGTAGCTTAAGTCACACAGTTTATCAGGCTGCTATTAAAAGTAAAAGTATAATTTTTTGTAAATACAACTTAAATCTATAACACTATTATATTTTTTCATACTTTAACCATTGGTAAAATTGATGGTTTTCTTTCCATAAAATCCTGCTTTTTAAAAATCAGGTAATGTTGGTCAACTGAATATGTTTATGAAGCACTGACAAGAGGTGGAATTTACTTTCCTTATATTATCCTAAGCTGATATTTAAAATAAAACCTATAGAGGGAGCTCTTATACCAACCATATACTACCTGCTATAAGTAAGAAAGGTGAAAGCAGCACTTCGGATAATCATTTTAAAATAAAAGAATAAACATGATTAAAATGTCCCTCCTTAACATGAAAAGGTAAAGAGTGAAAACTCCATTAAAAATTTTTGATTTTTTTTCCAAAATAGTTGACAGATTATTTTATTGTACTGCCAAAATTTTGTTTAAAACTAAAAAACACTTTCAGGTTTTCCTGAATTCCCACTGGTGTCCAGCATTCATAGTTCCACTGAAATTAGTGAAACTTAAGACTGCTAAAACTGAACAAAGCTTCTGGTTTAATTCTGAATTTAACTTAAAAATTTTAGTCACACATTTACAACAGAGAAGTATTTTACTATTACTGTCAACAACATTTAAAAATACATGTTGGTGTATTGTCTATGGTTAAAAGTTATATAAAGGGTTTGATATAACTTTTTGTAAAAGTACTTTTTTAACAAATTCTATGCTTAACTCTAAGGAAAAGTATCATTTTTATTAACAGCATCGATAGTTCTAAAATATTATGAGATAAAAGAACTATCTAAACATATAATGAAGACTGTTTATTTTAGATATAAGCTTGTGATGGGTTAACCCTGGCTGGACGCCAGGTGTCCACCAAAGCCGTTCTATCACTCCCCCATCCTCAGCTGGACAGGGGAGAGAAAAATATAACAAAGAGCTTGCAGGTCGAGATAAGGACAGGAGAGATCATTCACCAATTACCGTCACAGGCAAAACAGACTCAGTTTGGGGAAAATTAACTCAATTTATTACAAATCAACCAGAGTAAGGTAATGAGAAATAAACCGAAATCTCAGAACACCTTCCCTCCACCCCTCCCTTCTTCCCGGGCACAACTTCACTCCCGGATTTCTCCACCAAGCCCCCCCAGTGGCACAGGGGGACAGGGATGGGGTTTACGGTCATCACATGTTATTTTCTGCCGCTTCACCTCCTCAGGGGGAGGGCTCATCACACTCTTCCCCTGCTCCAGCATGGGGTCCCACCCACGGGAGACAGTCCTCCACGAACTTCTCCAACGTGGGCCCTTCCCACGGGCTGCAGTTCTTCACAAACTGCTCCAGCATGGGTCCTTTCCACGGTGTGCAGTCCTTCAGGAGCACACTGCTCCAGCGTGGGTCCCCAACGGGGTCACAAGTCCTGCCAGAAAACCTGCTCCAGCGTGGGCTCCTCTCTCCACAGATCCGCAGGTCCTGCCAGGAGCCTGCTCCAGCGCGGGGTTCCCACGGGGTCACAGCCTCCTTCGGGAGCCCACCTGCTCCAGCATGGGGTCCTCCACGGGCTGCAGGTGGATATCTGCTCCACCGTGGACCTCCCTGGGCTGCAGGGGGACAGCCTGCCTCACCATGGTCTTCACCACGGGCTGCAGGGGAATCTCTGCTCTGGCGCCTGGAGCATCTCCTCCCCCTCCTTCTTCACTGACCTTGGTGTCTGCAGGGTTGTTTCTCTTACATGTTCTCACTCCTCTCTCTGGCGGCTGTTTCTCACTGTCCCAACTTTTTTTTTCCTTCTTAAAAATGTTATCACAGAGGTGTTACCACTATCGCTGATTGGCTCGGCCTTGGCTGGCGGCGGGTCTGTCTTGGAGCCGGCTGGTATGGGCTCTTGTCCTGGTTTCAGCTGGGATGTAGTTAGCTGTCTTCCTAGTAGCTGGTACAGTGCTATGTTTTGAGTTCAGTATGTGAAGAATGTTGATAACACTGATGTTTTCAGTTGTTGCTCAGTAGTGTTTAGACTACAGTCAAGGATTTTTCAGCTTCTCATGCCCAGCCAGGGCACCTGACCCAAACTGGCCAACAGTGTATTCCATACCATGTGACGTCCCATCTAGTTTAGGAACTGGGAAGTGGGGGGGGGCAGGCATTCGCCGCTTGGGGACTGGCTGGGTGTCGGTCGGTGGGTGGTGAGCAATTGCCCTGCGCATCATTTGTACATTTCAATCCTTTTATTACTACTGTTGTCATTTTATTAGTGTTATCATTATCATTATTAGTTTCTTCTTTTCTGTTCTATTAAATCGTTCTTATCTCAACCCAGGAGTTTTACTTCTTTTCCTGATTTTCTCCCCCATCCCACTGGATGGGGGGGAGTGAGTGAGCGGCTGCGTGGTGCTTAGTTGCTGGCTGGGGTTAAACCACGACAGCTCTCTCGAACACAGGGGAAGCTTCCAGCAGCTTCTTACAGAAGCCACCCCTGTAACCCCCCCCGCTACCAAAACCTTGCCACACAAAACCAATACACAGCTAAAGGAAAATAAACCTTTGGCAAATCAGAAGTGAAAATGAATTAATCAAATTCTGCTTTATGGCCCATATATGTACTTCCCATGAAAACTAATGGAAATTGGCTTGATAAGTGGTGGAAAATCACTGTCCACAAATATTACCCTGTAGGTTGTCTTTTAATTTAGTATCAGAAACACTGCAGTTTAGAAATATATAGCAGCTACAGAAATACCACAAAAAGGATCTGGATACAAGACCTACCTCGGAGATTATGGTTCTTCTGCTAGAATGAAAAATGTGACAAATACTGCAGAGGACATATGCTTAATCCCCTTAGATACTGAGGGCAAGAGGCCCCTCTGATTATGGCTCGGGTGCAACAGCCTAATAAACTTGCTTCTGCTTTTGTATCTTAAACACATAGTTTATTTCTTTATCACTTAATCTTTCATCTTTAAAGGTAACAAAAGACTTGCTGATTTATTTTGACCATAAGTAGAAAAGTCATCCAACTACAATGTTTTCTTCTAAACAGATCTTGAGAAAACATTCTTATTTGTGTTCCTCCCATCTGCTGGGTTGTGTTGTTTTTTTTCTAAAATATATGTTTCACACAAACTGCTGTCAGTTTCAGTATCATATGTTGGTTTTTTGTTCTCTACTAATGCACTGTAATATGGTGATACAACTGCTACACAACATCCCAGTCCAGCCAGAGGAAAAGCAGGGCTAGTTCTTTCTAGTAGACCTATAAATGGTTGCAATGTTGTTTTTATTAAATCAGATTGTTGTTTCAAAGCAGCTACAACAGCACTCTCAATAACAGAAGACGTGATCAGATTTTGTTTAATTAGACCAGTGTAAATCTCCAAGTACTCTCATAAGGCTGATGGAGTCACTCTGGATATATGATAATACAAGTAGAATAAAACCAAAATGCATTGACTCATATTGTAGAAACTTTTCTAACTCCCAAATTGATGGCAGTTTAGATATTTCCATGCTAGAACAGTTTAGCTAGAACTATAACAGTAGGAAATATACTTTTCTTATCCATTCAAGAAAATCTCACGGACTTCCATAGAAGGTATCTGATAAACCAAGGGCCATGTATGGTCTGCAAATTACAGTCATTTTGAATATACTGCTGCTTCCTTTTTCTGGCTGGCTCCCTCTTTCAGAAATACCTCTAAAGGAAAAAAAAATAGCATAACTTATTTTATTGAAATCTTTGACCTTTTTTTTCTGTTGAAGTTCTAAAATTCTTTTGGAAACTCACTATATATACGACAAAAACTCATATATATACAACAAAGTAACCTGCTCAGTTGATGTGGGGCGAGCAGTGGACATTGTCTACCTGGATTTCTCCAAGGCTTTTGATATGGTTTCCCACAGCCTCCTCCTAGAGAAACTGATGCGTTACAGTCTAGACAAGCGGTCCGTGCAGTGGGTGGGGAACTGGCTGACAGGCCGCACCCAGAGGGTGGTGGTAAATAGCTCCTTTGGAAACTGGCAACCTGTCACAAGTGGGGTCCCCCAGGGATCGATATTGGACCCAACGCTGTTTAATATCTACATAAGTGATCTGGATGATGGGATCAAGTGCACCCTGAAGAAGTTTGCCAATTATACCAAACTGAGTGGGGAAGTGGACACTTCAGAAGGGAGAGCCACCCTGCAGGAAGACCTGGATAGGTTGGAAGAGTGGGCTAACAAGAACCTTATGAAGTTCAACAAGGACAAGTGTAAGGTCTTGCACCTGGGAAAACATAACCCAGGAGTGCAGCACAGGCTGGGATCTACCCGGCTGGGGAGCAGCTCTGTGGAAAGGGACCTGGGGGTCCTGGTGGACAAGCAGCTCAATATGAGTGAACAGTGTGCTGCTGCGGCAAAGAAAGCCAACAGGATGCTGGACTGCATCAACAAGGGCATCACCAGCAGAGATAAAGAAGTCATTATTCCATTCTACTCAGCGCTTGTCAGGCCACACCTGGAATACTGTGTTCCTGTTTGGTCCCCGCTATGCAAAAAAGATGTGGACAGGCTGGAGAGGGTTCAGAGAAGGGCCACAAAGATAATCAATGGACTGGGAAGCTTGCCATATGAGGAAAGGCTGAGAGAACTGAGTTTGTTCAGCCTTGCAAAAAGAAGGCTTAGGGAAGACCTTATCACCATATTCCAGTATTTAAAGGGTGGCTACAAAGAAGATGGAGACTCCCTTTTTACAAGGAATCACATGGAAAAGAGGAGGGGTAATGGGTACAAGTTACTCCTGGGGAGATTCTGATTGGACACAAGAGGAATATTTTTCACAATGAGAACAATCAGCTATTGGAATAATCTTCCCCAGGGAAGCGGTGGATTCCTCAACATTGGACACTTTTAAGATTCAGCTGGACAGGGTGCTGGGCCATCTTGTCTAGACCGTGCTTTTGCCAAGAAAGGTTGGACCGGATGATCCTTGAGCTCCCTTCCAACCTGGTATTCTATGATTCTATGATTCTATAATATGAGATAATTACTACAGATGCAGTAAGCTTGCCTTTAAAATGGATTAATTAATTACTAACTAATTAATATTGTGATTCTTCCACACCCCTGACTTTATGTTATCAGGAGAACAAGTACACTGTTTTTAAGAGCTGTACATGTACTTTGCAGCATATCCAGTAGTTGCAGGTGCTATTCAGAAAACATTTTTTTGAAACGATCAGAATTACAGACTGGAATTTGCTAGATTTGTTCTCTCAGAAGCGAATTTTACTTGCTGAATTAACTCAAGCATGGGCAAGAAGTAAATTACTAGAGGATTATCCAAACTATTCCACTAGAGGACAAACCGATTACCACCACTTGGTAAAACTTCTTGAACTTGAGTCAAACAGCACTAATATAGGAAATTTTATTCAAACCCACTCCACTTTAGGTAAGACTAGGTGGATTGGGTGTAGGTGGTGTTGGGGAATTTTTATGGTACTCCTCGAGGTGAATTAATCACATGTTTGTGCTTAAATATAAAAGAAAAATTTAATGAACAATGCATTGGGCAGAGTCCTACTGCAATAAGTGGTTCTACATGGACTCTGCAAAGATGCGTCACAAGCACATTCCTTATATACACTGGCACCAGCACCAATCCCCTGAGCGGTTGCATGGGGCACCTCAGCCTGGCCCTGGGTCCATCCCCCAGCTCTGCTGCCCAAAGGTGGCCCCTGAGCACTCTGTCATTCTGTCTCTGGCATTCCTGCATCCAGCCAGTTTAACCCCTTCTGCAGTTGGGCCTTCTTGCCCTCGGTGCCAGATCATTTCTTGGTCACAAATTACCACTGCTGAGCAGTTACAATTTGAATTTCCCCTTCAGTGGCAAGGTTTTGGTAGCAGTGGGAGCTAGAGGGTGGCCTCTGTGAGAGGAGGTGAGGGGCTGCCCTGTGCTGGATGCAGCCAGTTCCAGCCAGCTCTGAAATGGACACATGGCAGAACGCAGCTGAGCCCATCAGCCAAGTGTGTGGCACCTTTTTGAAAACTTATTTAAAAAAGGGCAGAAAATGTCACAGGGAGAGAGGAAGAGGGAACAAAAAGAGTGAGAAACAAGAGAGGGAACATCAAGGTCAGAGAAAGAAGGAGGTTCCCCATGGCAGAGCAGATACTCCCTGCAGCCCATGGAGAGGAACACACCAGAGCAGATGGATATTCCCAAAAGAACTGCCACCTGTGGAGAGCCCATGCTGGAGCAGATTTTCCTGACAGGACTGCAGCCTGTGAAGGAGCCCACGCTAGAGCAGAGGAAAAGTGTGAGGAGGAAGAAGAGGCAGATAGGAGCTGTTATGAACTGATTGTAACCCCCCCATTCCCCATCTTCCCTGCACTGCTCTGGGGGTAGGTAGAGGAGTCTGGAGTGAAGTTGAGCATGGGAAAGGGGGAGAAAAGGTGTTGTTTTAGTGTTTGTCTTCCTACTACCTGAATTAGTAATTATTTTAATTGGCAATAAATTAGGTTAATCTTCCCCAAGTCAAGCCTGTTTTGCCCGTGACAGTAGTTGGTAAGCAATGTCCCTGTCTTTATCCTGACCCACAAGCTTTCTCATTCCTGTTCTTCTTATTTTCTCCCCATGTCCCACTGAGGGGGGAGTGAGCAAGCAGTTGGGTGGGAGTTTGGCTGTTGGCCAAGGCTAACCCTCCACACTAGCTAAGCTTAAAATCCCTGACAGGATACTTCTAAGCACTCTGAATTTCAAGTGAAACTGCACGTGTCTAATTATGCTTTTGAGTTACTATAACATTTTCAAAAAATAAATGCAGGGCTTGACCACCACACCTTTGCAGAAACTCTAAGTCTGCTTTCCATCATTCTTTTCTTCAGCTGACTGTCCCTTGCCTTTACTTTAGGGAAATCCATAAGACCTCTGCACTAGCCAAAGATGAGCTGAACAGGACCTTTCTCTCTGCACATTATCAGGCTCCCTATTGAGAAGAGGTGGTGTCAAGTTAGATGAAAGAAAACTTTGGGTGAGCTCTCAAGTCAGCCTTGCTTAGGTCTAGCCTCAGCTGGACAAAAAATCTGACTCACAGCCTCACTGCCTCAAATATGATAGGCAGTACTAAATAATAGATAAACCCAAACCACAGCACAGACCTTCCAGAAAAGATCTGTGCTAACCAAGAAGGGGGCAGTCAGATTAATTGGATATGCAACAATTTTTAAGTTTCCCAAAGAAATTCCTGTTCAGCACCCTGCCTTGTCAGCATCTGCAAGTTGTTCTCAAATGAGTTTCTTTGATAAAAAAGGAGTGAGAGCACAGACAGGTCTGTGCCAGCCAACAGGCTGAAGCCCAGTATACCTCCATATTGCTTCTTAACTTGACTGCAGACATCAGAAACTCATGCTGCCTATGGATTTTCCCTTAGATTTTAATTAAGCTTCTAAGTTCTTTAAAATGTCCCTTAATTACTTACTACTCACTAATAAATTATTTATAAACTCTAGCTTTCAAAAGTCTGCAAAATTTAAATGGTAAGAATTCATATCTACACTCCTATATAGTTCCTTTGGTTAATAGTTGGAAAGAGAATGTTTGAAAACTATCAAAACAAGTATCTCGTGCAGGATAATCTATGAAATTTGTTCTGATCTGTGTGGACAAATAGGGTCAGACTTCCCAGAAAGGCTTGAAAATGAATGAAATACTTTGGGTATTTGCTATTGTAGGATCTAGATCATAACAAACTACTAACATATGGGGTTTGGAAGGAACTCTGCTGCAGGCAAGTGATGCCATCTGCTGTTGACTATCCACAGAGTTGTCTTGGTTTAACCCCAGCCAGCAACTAAGCACCACGCAGCTGCTCACTCACTCCCCACCCACCCAGTGGGATGGGGGAGAAAATCAGGGAAAAGAAGTAAAACTCGTGGGTTGAGATAAGAATGGTTTAATAGAACAGAAAAGAAGAAACTAATAATGATAATGATAACACTAATAAAGCAACAGCAGTAATGAAAAAAGGATTGGAATGTACAAATGATGCGCAGTGCAATTGCTCAGCACCCGCTGATCAACGCCCAGTTAATCCCTGAGCCGCGATCCCCCCACCCCCACTCCCCCCAGTTTATATACTAGATGTGACGTCACATGGTATGGAATACCCCATTGGCCACTTTGGGTCAGCTGCCCTGTTTAAAAGGAACTAGGCCTTAAGCCTTATTGTTTCTAAGACTATTCAGGAACTAGGCCTTAAGCCTTATTGTTTCTAAGACTATTCATATTAGACATATAACTAATGATTAGAAATTGTTTTAGATATGATTAATAGAATGCAGGTGCTTATAAAACAAAATGCATAAGCTGCTTATTTGTCCTATGTGTCTCCCCCTCCATGGCTGGCTTGAAACCCAGTCAAGCTGAATCAACAGAAGAAGGATCATACATCTTAGACCTAAGACATGGGAGTAAGTGATTAACTTTAGAACAAGATAAATTAATAGAATAGCCTGAGCGATTTTCAGAAATTCAAAGGTAATCTTTGATGCATAAGAAGATAAGTGATCGTGGTGACCCAAGACCTTCTGCCTACAACCACTAACTTCAGAAGAACTGGGACACGAGAATTGATGAGATAAATTGATGAATGATAATGACATGGGAACTGAGATCGACTGGAAAATTATGAAGACTTTGGACTGGGACAATGGGTGGTAAAAAAGTATATAAGATTGGGAAATTTTTGGAAGGTTGCCATTCACTGCGGTGGTGGCCCAACCCTGAGCTGTTAATAAAGCAAACCTAGAGAAACCCACGTTTGAAAATTCTTTAACACCTGGCTGTGTCCTGTGCCAACTTCTTGTGCCCCTCCAGCTTTCTCGCTGGCTGGACATGAGAAGCTGAAAAATCCTTGACTTGAGACTAAACATTACTTAATAACAACTGAAAACATCAGTGTTGTCAACATTCTTCTCATACTGAACTCAAAACATAGCACTGTACCAGCTGCTAGGAAGACAATTAACTCTATCCCAGCTGAAACCAGGACAACAGGACACTAAACCA